>NW_026606092.1:31950000-32155000 GCF_029834395.1 Sorex fumeus
AGTATTGAATAATCAAAGAAAAATGATTTTCCAGCTTCTTCTGCCATCCCAAGAAGTAAATCTAGAGGGATATACTTTGGATTTAAAGTCCCCTAGTTTACAGCTTGAATTGTAAGGGGGGGGGGGGGAGAAGTTGATGATTTATTCAGAAACCTCACAAGGAACTGTGTGGGTTCTCTGTGCTTTGTGCCTGCAGTTGGCTGCTAACTCAACTTCGACTTGCTAAAGAAAATAAATCATGTGGGCCGAAGCTCTTCTGAAGTTATTGTCCAAACACTATTTCAAGTCCTCTTACTTGGACTCTGAGGTGTGGACATGGGCGTTGCTAAGCTCTAAGCGCAGCTTAAAGATGCTGAGTGAGATTTCAGGAGAAATACAAGCGGCACTTCCAAAGGGCACAAAGACACGCGGGGCATACTGATGCAGTCGCAGTACCCTTGGTGTGGGGAGCAGGTGGCCACTCGGCTTCTCAGCCTTGCAGGTACTCCTGGACTCAGAATTGACCTTCAGCAGGGCAGAGGTTGCCTCCGAAGAGTGGGCAGCAGCTGGCTGCCTGAACTGCCAGACGGGGCACAAACAAGCATCCCCGAAGTTGCTTATCCTAAATCAAAGTCATATGACGCTCTGCAATTACCTTCCTGTAGAGATCGCACCTTGTCTTTTGCTCTCCCTTCAGAAGTAAACACAGGATTTAGTTGTGTTGAGAGAGAAGATATTTATACTTCAAGATAAATCAAAGAAATCCTATCACAAAAGACATGGGAAATCCCTTGCTTTTAGAAATCACTTTGTCCTGGAGATAAACAAATGAGATGTTTGAAAAATGGTTGATATCTGAGTTCGAACTAGGTGCTAGGTGCAGTGCTAGGTGTTCAAGAGTGATTGTTTCATTTTGCTCTGGCAGCTACATTTTGGCCTGTGTGTGTACAGATGAACAGATCCAGCTGAGCCACCCAGGCTGACAAGCTGGGAAAGGCCAACTTTAGGATTCAGAGCCAGATCAGATGGTTGCAGAGTAGCCGCTCCTGCAAGCATTGATATATGGCTTGCAGCCCAAGACATTTGTTTTTGGGCTCTAAGAATCACAGGGAAAAACATGCTTCAGAGGAAAATAATGCAGATATAAAGTAGACCAAAACACACAGGGCAAAATCAGAAACAAACAAACAAACACACACACACACACAGTATTACATTTGCTTCCTGAGTGACTTGCACTTTTGTATGTCTAAAAAGCTAATTGTTTCTTAAAAAATATGTTACAAAGTGAACATTTTCTAAAATTAAAAATGGCCTTAAAATAAGATAGGTCCATTTTTCTCCCTCATTAAGAAAAGCATTCTTTTAAGTATGTTGGAAACACCTATTTATAAAAGATTACAAATCAGCTTGATGAGTGTCCTGAGCAGATTAAAGCTACAATCAGTTGAGCTCGAATAATTCATTCACTAGCAAGTGTTGAGAGAGCTCTTCTCTAAGGCAGGTGCAACAGTAAGAATTTCAATATAATGATGAGTTTCTGTCCTCAGAGAGATTATTTAATTAATAAATGAGATATACATTATATCTGTGGAGCAGCAAGACTGTCCTTTTCCAGTGTAATTCAATTTTTATTTAAGTCAAATTACTCCTTTCAACTGCATACATCTCTGAGAATGAGTTTTCAACCTATTAGCTTCTAAGCATAAACACAAATATCTCTTGAACAGCCTGTCTTGCAGCTGTCCCTATAATGTTGAACATTACCGCCCCCCCCCACATTCCACCTGGTTGTCAAGGCAGAAACCCCAGAGTCAGCTAGATACCTCTCCCAGCACTAGTATCAGGGGGTGTCAGTCTCCCCACTTTTATCAACTCTTTTCCTCTTTTTATTTCCTTTGTTCTAGCCTCACCATTCTTGCCAAGACTTCTGCAATAAAACTGCTTTCTCTTCCCTAACAGAAATGGTCTGGGTAGTATCCTAATCACCACAGAAATATATCCGTAGTATAAAAACCTTTTATTCACAGAGAAAGGGAAAAAGGAAAGAAAATGTCTTCCATCACATCACCACCTAGAAATCACCATTATTAGTTGGCTTTTCTTTGGAATTTCTGTACTTTTTTTTCATCCTCAAATCAAAATCTAATCCTACTATACCTACTCTTTTGTGATCTTCTTCTCCTCACACAGTGTGCTATGGGACTCCTTCTGAGTTAATAGCCAGCACTCCTCACTGAGTGTTCAAGGAACACAATACCTCTGTGTTAAAGCTCATTCTGCAGATGGGAGGCCCCATTGTTCTGCTCTGCCAGCATCTTAGTGGAACTAACCACCCTTCCCCCAAACCATTCAATTGTTCTATTCCTGTAATTGGACAGTGAGAATCCCAAGTTCCCAAGTCTCCTCTCTCCAATGGCCCCCACCCCCACCCTCACCCAGGGATGAAGACACAATCCAGGTGACTCACCCTAATCAGGGGCTCAAAGACTCAAGAAAAGCCGGAGGTGATATATCTCAAGTGGTAGAACACAAGGACTAGAGGCCCTAAGTTTGATTCCTGGCACAACATGTTCCTTTAGGACACTGGTGGATGTCTTTACCCCCCAGCAGAACACTGTTGCCAGCCCAACCAGGCCCAGCATGGATGGTGTAACCCCTATTTAATTAAGAAAAAAAATCAAGAAACAGATTTATACTCCAAATCTGACAATTATAGTAGCTCTGTGAGTAGTCAGAACTACATTTGAAATCAGTGTCTTTCTGCTCCAGCTACTAAAGCAGGGGTAGAGATGTGTGCAGTGCTGTGGGCGTTATCTGTGTGTGCATGTGAGCTCGGCCTGCAAACGAGCCCAATGCAGATGTAGGCAAACATGCAATCTGAAGCGAATGAAAAGTACCTCCAGGTCTCCATGCCCTGTGGAAAGGCAGTCTCAACCATTTCCAGGGATAAGACCCATTTGGGAGCAATTCCAGCACACCTCACCATATGAAATTAATATCTAGTTCATGTCCCCAGTTCTCTAACAAATATATCACCTCATAATCTCTGCAGTGGATTCCTAGGTGGTTTCCACACAGCTGTGGCCTAGCTGCTGCTTCTCCCTGCTCTCTAACTCCAATTCATCCTCTGGGTTGCTTGCCAAAGCATTATATGAAGGGCAGTGCCCTGAAGAAAACCTTCACCATGTCCAGGCTGATGCAGTGCCCAGCACACTTACAGTTCTAGCTTCCTTTCAGACCACCACCTCAGGAATGCCTCTGTTCCTGGTCCCTCTTTGTAAGTGAAACGGTTTCCATAGGCTCTTGTGCTGGTCTGCACATGGCAGTCTATTCCATCACCTTTCTTATTTCCTAAGTCTGATACCAGTGCCCCTTCTCTACTCTCTTAGACACCAATGAGTACGAGTTATTACTACACACTGTTTTCACTCCAACAGAATCAATGTGTCTCTAGGACTGAGCTCTTAAAGCCCAGACAATAGGAATTAAGCAAATATTTGGATGGGGAGCTGGATTCTGCTCCAGCTACTAAACTGGTTGGGAGAAAGCCGGGATGGAGTTAAGCCATACCTGGCATTGCTCACAGACTACTCCTGAATCTGTGCTCAGGGGTTTCTCCAGAGTTGATCAGTGGACCACATGTGGTGCTGGAATTAGAACTGGGATTGGCTACATATAAGGCAAGAGCTTTAACCCTTTGGTTCCTAGCAATAACTAAGGAACTAAAGACATATCAATGAACAAGAAAAGCATGAATGAAACTCCTTTTGTTGAGATTAAGACTCTTGCCTTATACATAGCCAACCTCTATCTCTTTGGCTCAAGCCAATACTTTTTGAATGCAGGATTGAATAGTTAATGAACTGTTGTGACAGGCTTTACAGTTAGATCTTATCTTACCGGGCAGCAGTGGCTATGTCTAAGCCACTTTCACCAACACAACTGGGACACAAACTTCAAAACCAAAGCTCAGTGTGTGAGGCAACTTGCCATTCTACTCCAGAAATCAGCTCAGAACTGGTACATTATGGTCAATAAATACATACTGCACTGACACATCAACATTTTGTTGTATGTAAGTGACAGAGTTGATATTAGGACTGGAGCGATAGCACAGCGGGTAGGGCGTTCGCCTTACAAGCGGCCAACATGGCCGACCCGAGTTCGATTCCTCCGCCCCTCTCAGAGAGCCCGGCAAGCTACCGAGAGTATTCGATATGCCAGACACAGTAACAACAAAGTCTCCAATGGAGACGTTACTGGGCCTGCTCGAGCAAATTGATATTAGGAATATGTGAAACAAATGAGGCAAACTTTTAAAATGATTAACTTTTGAAATTAGGCTTCTAAGTACTGCAACTCAATCAACATCAGAACATCTATTGAGCACTGCTAAATGCCAAATAATAACTAAGTAATAACTAAGGATATACCAGTGAACAAGACAAGCATGAATGAAACTCCTTTTGTTGAGCTTATGTTCAATTGAGAGACAGATGGTATATAAGTAAACAAGATAATTCACTGTTGTAGATGAAAAAAAAACACAATTGGTTTGGTTATCAGTATACAACTTGAGTTAGTAACATCATACCAAGAGTTGGGCATACAGCTCAAGGGGCTAGAGTACATGCCTAACAAGGAGAACCTGAATTTGATTCTTAGCACTGAGTAGCCACTTAGAGTATCAGGTGTGACTTCTACAGCACTGTCCTCCCATTGTTCATCAATTTGCTTGAGCAGGCATCGTAACATCTCCATTGTGAGACTTGCTGTTACTGTTTTTGGTGCATTGAATACATCATGGGTAGCTTGCCAGTCTTTGCAGTGTGGACAAGATACTCTCAGTAGCTTGCGGGCTCTCCGAAAGAACGGAGAAATCAAACCCGGGTTGGCCGCATGCAAGACAAATGCCTTATCTGCTGTGCTATCACTCCAGCCCATGACTTCTATAAAGTAAATATATTAAAGTCCCACCTAGGAGATAAGAATTCTTTTACACATTAATGAAAGCAGCTTATTGGGGGCCAGAATGATAATATAGCAGGTAGGGAGTTTGCCTTTGGTACAGCCTACTAGGGTTTGATCGCTGGCACCCCATATGTTTCTCTGAGTCTGCCTGGAGTAAGCCCTGAGCACTGGCAGCTGTGGCCTCAAAGAGAAAAAAAAAGGAAGGAAAAAGAGTGGGTGGGGGATTTATTAATAGTTGTTTGGAGAGAAGGCACACATGAATTAAAAGATTAATAAGATTGAGGAGTCTAGGCTGAGGGTTTCTATATACATTTATTTTAGATATTATGAATGGTATGTTACTTCGGTATACTTGAAAAGTACTGTAACAAAATAAAGAGGAATATAAGTCACCATAAAACTCACAATGTTGATAATGATTCCAGTGATATGAAACTGACACAACAGAGAAAAATCTAATTGAAAATAAAGTGATGCTGCCTGAGAAATAACCTCATTTTAAAAGCTTAGTGAGTGATGTTATGCTTTGAATTTTACTGAAATTGATTTTTCCCCCATATGGTGTAGGCTGAGGGGGTGAAAGAAACCAGAGTTCCAGGGATTGGGGAAACTATTATGTACAGCTGGGTAGAAAAGATATGTACCTGAACTGTTGACAGAAGCATACTCGAGTAAATATTTCAAGTGTCAAAAAGCAATTTAGAAGGGAATGGAATCCTTAGAGAACATCATTCCTGAAGGTTAAGACTTAGACTGCAGGGATTGTAAGGCTGAGCTTATTACCCGTTGGTCTACACAGAAATAAAAGGCAGAGAGTCCTCCAAGTTAAAGGCCAACAGGCCGACTTAGCACCTTTGCTAGTCAGGCCCTCCAAATAAAATTATCCCTCGAATCAACTGAACCTTAGGAGAAGCCAACAGTTTTGTTTCATTTGCATGAAAGGGAACAGACTAAAAGCCTATTTTGTCAGGCAAAATTGTAGATTTGTTTGCCACTTTTCCAACCTCATCATACAAATAAACGTAGCCTTGAGCTTCCCATCCCAGGAGGGACTCAGGGTCAGAATGCTGATGAGAATGATAGCAAGTCAGACTTCAACTCAAGAAAGCTCAGGAGAATAAGTTCTACCAGAAGACAAAAAGAGCAGCCTGAGGTCACTGGCCTCAAACAGCTTCTGGAATATTCAATTTCTACAACCCTTCCCTACATTGTTCCACATGCAGAATAATGCAACAAGCAATCGTGATTTACTCAACAAATATTTTCTGAAAGCCAATTCTGTGCCAGGCATTCTTCAAGGCTCTGGGAGTTTTGCTAATAAGCAAAACAGACAACTTCCCTACTAATACTTGGCTCAGATTCCTGAGTAAGGACTAGGAAAACAAGTGAACTACAAATGCTGGGTACTAATGCTATTACAGAGGGAAATAAAGCAGGGGAGGAGAGTAGGAAGATGGGGGAGAAGAGAATTACATTTTAAAAATGGAGGAGGCATATACACATAGATTCTGTTTAGAGAATAAGGAAACGCTCTGTGAATGGGAAATGATGGCTAATCTGATCATTAATGTCACCAAAATTTCAAGAGGGGATGAAAATAAAAGTTAGCGGAAATTTGCCAGACACCAGGAATGTGAAATACAACCTACTTATGGCTATAATCTTGGGGGAAAAAATGGGGGGAAAAACCCAGTGAGATAAAAATGTCTTCCTCTTGTGGATGTTTTTGTATCAACCAGGTGGGGAGTACAACAGAGGTTGCCATGTAGATAATTACTACTACCTGAAGACAGAGAACTCCAGAGCAGGTCAGGGTTGTAATTTCATAAACAGCAATGGCAAATGCCCCCTCTTTTTTCCTGTGTGGGCAGATTTCTTTTTTATATTTACGAATAAAAATAAAGAAGACTGACCTCAGGAGTTTAGAATAACAAGGCATGGCCAACTAAAGGAAACTACCTGAAATAATGCCTAAGTAGAAAGTCAAACCAAGGTTCTGGCAAGAGCAGAAAAACAGCAATTAATTTTCTACATAAAAGAGTAAACCTACTCCAAAAGAAATACAAATAAATGCAAAATAGGAGCTAACAATTGCTCGAGTGTGAAACAGCTGGGGAAATGGTGATTTTCAAGGTAGGGACTTGTGGGGCTATTGAGACAGTACAAAAATTATGGTGTTTGCCTTGTATGTAGCCGACCCCAGTTTGACACACAACACCCTATAAAGTCCCATGAGCACTCCCAGGAGTGAGCTAAGCGTAGAGCCAGGAGTAAGCCCACAGTACTGCTGGTTGTGACCAAAAAGACATAAAATAGAATCTTGACCAAACAATCACTGTCACTGTCCTCCCATTGTTCATCGATTTGCTTGAGCAGGCACCAGTAACGTCTCCATTGTGAAAATTGTTGTTACTGTTTTTGGCATATAAAATACATCACAGAGAGCTTGCCGGGCTCTGCCGTGTGGGTGAGATACTCTCGGTAGCTTGCTGGGCTCTTGGAGAGGATCAGAGAAATCGAACCCAGGGGTTGGCCGCGTGCAAGGCCGCGTGCCCTACTCACTGTGCTATCACTCCAATCACAATGTATTAAAATGAGCTACAGAATTTTAGATGCAGGTTACAACCACATAAAAATGTCCTCGTGAAAAGAGAATAATGACAGAGGTCTAGAGGTGATCTGTGCCTGCAGCTGGCACTGCGGGGAGGAGCTGAACCAGAAGAAACCTGGGCCACCGTGATATTCAGCCCAGGCTCTCAGAACAACCTCGAATGTACCAAGGAGAGCCGTTGGGGAAGCAAATTTCCAGATATTTTGGATTTAATTGCAATGACGAGTGAACATGGATCTGCCTGAAGCAGTTGCACCTGAATTCCCTTTTTTATCAGTGACTAATATTATCTTGGAAGCGTATGTGTGTTCTTTGCCTTTAAAAATTTGTCTGCATGCATGTCTCCAATGATTAGCCGCTCTAATATAGTCTTTTTACTCCCCCCAAACCTTCAAATTAAATGGACCCACTAGGAAAATGCAAAAGTAATTTAACTAAGTAAAGATAATAATGGTTCAATTAGAGTCTAGGGTCTCGTTTTCTTCAGTCTGTGTATTTCACATACTTTGTATTTCTGGTGCCAGAAATTGAACTTGGGCTTCATGTAAGCAAAACTTACGCTGTACCACTGTACTATATCACTGGCCACGGACACAATTCAAAAGGATTATGGTTGCAAACAGCTTCATTTACCTATGCATTTTCATGTTTTTTTTTTTGTTTGTTTGTCCAGTTTTGGGGCCACACCCAGCAAGGCTCAGAGCTTGCTCCTGGCTCTGCATTCAGGAATTACTGCAAGAGGGACCATGTGGGATGTCGGGAATTGAATCCTGGTTCCCTATGTAAAAGGCAAGCACTCCACCTCCTGTACTACCATGTAAATGGATAGGGCTGGAGAGGTAGTTTGACTTTGGTTTGATTTTCCTTACCCAAGACAGTCTTATCCATAAGGAAGTTTTCCATCAACTGAATATATGAATTAAGAAACCACGGACGATCCCTGCTTTGCTGGTTCTGTTATTTCACCAGTAGTTTTAAATGCTCATTTTCTAGTTCTTTTGCATTTCTTCCTTGGTTTTTTTTTTTTTCATGATTAACAACTTTCTCTCATCAACAATTTATCTTCAAATACAATTTGTCCTAGAGAGGCAAAATCAAAGCTGGATTCTTTCCTGTTATTTCTCAGAGTAATGAAGTGGTAACCTGGAAACTTACAAAGGTGACTGATTGATTTTATGGATGTTTCTTGTTTGAATGAACATTCTGGAACCATGAACTATTTTCCACTGGTTTGGTTTCAATCCACTGTCGTTTCTACTCTGTTCATGCTCAGACTATCCCATCTTTGGCTCCTGTGTCCTTCTGGTTCTACCTCAATGGTTTCTTTGCTTCTTTGCTTTTTTTTATGCCAATAAAAAAAGAGACCCTTCTAGAATGTTTCCTACCCTCAATCTGTAAGAAGCTATTACAAGAGGTTCCTTTTAGTGGGAGTGGTATTCAAGGGAATCCTAACCTAAATGTTAAGGATACTCACTATGATTGGGTTTCCATTAGAATTAGTCCTTTACAAAGTACAGAGCTAGAAACAATTCCATGTCAATTGAAAAACTAAGTTCATAATGACATTTTTAATTCAAACCCAAAATTATAAATGTTACTTATAATAAGGCCCTTTCTCTTCTTGTATACAGAAACCCACGGTTACTTTACACTTGTAAAGATTTCAAATAATAGTAACGTAAATTTTCCACTATTAAAGCATGACTAAAGACTGTATTTTAAAGTCAGTATAAATAATTATTGGTGAATCCATAAATGAAACTAAGTGGTAGAGAACGTGCTCAGCATGTGTGAGGTCTTGAGTTTAATCCTTAACATCAAAATACTGCAATTATATAACATGTAATTATAGAATATATTTACATAGTTATGTAATTCTAATTATAAAATTATATGTAAGTTTATGCATTTATTAGATTATACCATATTACTATAATAATTATTATTGGTGAGAGATTTTCACCAACCTGATATATCACCAGGTTTGGTTTCTTTTTAAATCTGTTTGCAGTGAATGTGTTCTTTTTGATGTTTCTATTTACATTACGTGAAATATAATTACACGGTTCCAGAATTTAATAAAAGTATATTTTTATTTCCTACCTGACTCCAAATACCCTTCTCTGCAGTGGTATTCATTTTTATTGACTTGCTATTTGTTCCTTTAATATTTCTTTTGAAAATAGAGGCAGATGCAGACTCATAAACACTAACATATACATGCTTTATTCTACCACACAGCTTTTGTTTTTGTTTCATTTTGGTTTTGGGCCACACCTGGATATTCTCAGAGCTAACTCCTAACTCTGTGCTCAGGGATCACTCCTGGTGGGACTCAGGAGACTATATGGGATGCTGGGACCTAGCCTGGGTTGCTGCATGCAAGGCAAGCACCTGTGCCATCTCTCTCTAGCCCCATATCACATGCTTCTTATATGGAAAGGATTGACTTCTCCATATGGCCCTACACAGTTGCCTTTCATCACTGAATTTATCCTAGAAGTCTCCATCTAGAGCAGAGAAGAACCACCCCCATCACTTAGGGCTGTTAAGTGACACTTCCCTCATCTGATGATTTCATTATTCACTCAGTCCCTATCATGAACCTATGTGTTATTCCCAGTCTTTTCCTATTAAAAACATTGTCATAATAAATAGCTTTCTGCCCACGTTGAGTTGTTTGTATCTCAGTTCACCAATGTTTGAGATAAATTCATAGAGATGATCAGCTCCAAGGAAAGAGGCACAGGCAGTTTTACTAGCCTGAGACAAATGCCCTACCCCAGGGTTGAAGTGCTGCATTCTGTGCTGCATTCTGTGCTGCATTCTTAGCACTAAGGTAGGCAATGTCTTATTTCCTAAGGCTCAGCATCAGAACAGCTATGCCAACAGATTGTAGGGTTTTTGCCAACTTGACACATGGGACATGGAGTCTTGATGCAGTTTTAAAATGTATTTCTCTTCGTGTGAGTGAGGTTAACATAGCTATGTGTTTGAGGCGATACATTTATTTTCCTCTGAAATATTAATAGCTTTTGCTCGTTCTTTTTCCTATTGGATTGGGATTTTTTTTCAATTTTTAAAAACACAATGGTGATATCAAGTATAAGATTTTCTTAACGCACTATTTATTAATTGTTGTTTTGCTACAAAGGTTCTTTTTTATTTTATTTATTTATTTATTTTGCTTTTTGGGTCACACCCAGCAATGCTCAGGGGTTCCTCTTGGCTTTGCACTCAGGAATTATTCCTGGCGGTGCTCGGGGACATATGGGATGCGGGGGATTGAACCCGGGTCAGTCGCATGCAAGGCAAATGCCCTACCTGCTGTGCTATCGCTCTGGCCTCACAAAGGTTCTTTTTTAAAAGGCAGTTTAATGTACCCATTTTCCCCTCTAAATCCTGCTGAATTTAACTTAACCCTTTTCACACTTAATAAGAATAGATCAATAGTTTCATCTCTAGTTACATCTCCATTAGCGAATTTCTTCAATTCAGTCTAGCAATACACAGTTAAAATCCTTTGTCCATGAAAAACAGAACTCTACCTTGCTAAAATGAGATCTTTTTACATTCCGGAAAATTCCCCACCTTTCATTCCCCAGGTAAAAGAAACACCAACTGCCGATGCGCATGTATCCATGCCATTCAAGCAATTTCAGTCATTTTATCCATCTAACATTTTGCTTCATTTGACATAAGGTACAGATAACTTCTAGGAACGTTTTTACTATTTCATCTAGTCCCTCAAAGGAATAAAGTCAAACCAGAAGCTAGCTCCAATCACACCTCATACCACGGTGACAAGCCATCTGTCGCCTAATGTGCCTGATATTAGCTTCTTTCCTGAATTGTGTCTCAGAGACAGGTTGCAATAGCAGGACATATAGTTCCAACAATTGATGATGATGATTATGAAAATAATATTTACTATGCATATAGAATATCCTCACAGATCTCTGACTTAACTACTTTAAAATATGTTCAATTACAAGATTTTTGTAATATGTTTTATTTTGACTGATTTTTAATTGACATATCATAGCTTACAATATTATTCTTTTACATCTGCAGAGCTATTACACCAATTCCACTGCCAGAGATGCTGCCACCATTATCCCAAGGTCCCTTCTAAACTCTCTAATTCTGTTCTTCTGATCATGTCTGAGTTGGTTACATTGGAATGGTCTATTCCTTTTCTTTATTTCTTCATATTTCTCACAACAGCAAAATTATTTATTCTTTATCTTTTACTTTTTGACTCACTTCATTAAGCAAGCTAAACAGTATTCCATTGTGCATATACACCACAATTTCTCTATCCATTCTTCACCTGTTGTTGGGGACGTGAATTAAAAACAGGCAGATTTCAAAATTTCTGGGGAGTTTTTTGGGGGGACCAATACCCAGCTGTTCTCAAGGCTTATTCCTGGTTCTGAGCTCAGGGATCACTTTTGGCATTTCTCAGGGGACCATATCTAGTGCCAGGGATAAAATCTGGGCCAGCATATGGAAGGCAAGGATTATTTCCCTGGGCTACCTCTTCAGCCCTAAATTAAGCAGATTATTTATTTGGTTTTGGGGTCACACCTTGTAAAGCTCAGGGCTTGCTCCTGGCCCTGGGATCAGTCCTGGAACCTGGGATGCCAGGGATGGAATGTAGGTCACCTCAAAGATGATAGGAGGATGAACACCTTGGATTAAAACCATCTGATCCTTTAAACACATGGGAATTCTCTAGAGTGAACATCAAATCAAACTCATTGAATTATCTCATGGAAGCTTTCACTTCCAGAACAGGACTTAACCTCATCACCACTCTTTTTTGTCAATAAGGTAAAAGGTAAAGGCCCTCCCGTTGATCGTCGATTTGCTCGAGCGGGCCCAGTAACGTCTCCATTGGAGACTTTGTTGTTACTGTGTTTGGCATATCGAATACTCTCGGTAGCTTGCCGGGCTCTCCGAGAGGGGTGGAGGAATCGAACTATACAAAATATTTTTGGAATAAAATCTATCAGATTTGGCATTTGGCTCCACCATCCTTTGTTGCTAATAAATGAGACTGGGGGTAGGTCAAATGGATGGCAGCCATAGGAAATGATGACTGTGTGGGATAAAAAAAAAACCCTTATGGATACAGAAAAATCTGAATAGCCTAAAGTTGGGGTCAGCAAGCTCACTGTCTATTAGGGATCTAGCGCCTCATCTACATCACCTCATTAAATAATCCCTCTGGAAGCAGCAACACCACATGAGTCAGACTTTGTTCTGGGTGCAGTGTTTAAGTCAGCAAAATATGCAACGAATTTGAAAGAGTCCCATTTTTGAAAGGCCAACCGCTTTTTCCTTTATAAAGTATGTTGCTTTCCTAAAAAGGGTTTCAACATCAGGAGGGGTGCAAGCCCATTAAGGTTCCACTGTCCTTGATAATCTAGCGCAGTGATTTCCAAATGATGGTCTGTGGACCAGGACTGCTCCACACATGTGAAAATTGGTTAAAAACTACTGATCTAGAGCAGTGGCAAGAAATACAACATGAGTGAGTGCTGCCAAAAATAGGTTCATGATGCCAGTGTTCTTCAATCCTCTTACACCTGTGGATAGCGGACGTGCCACATGCTAGTTCATGGGCCTGGAGTCATAATAAATGGAGTTATACCAGAGATTTTCCACCTTTCTATACCTGTAGACCAGCAGGGAACCGTGGATAGGTATTTGAAGACCACTGTACTGAGCAGTTGATTTTCAAAAAATGTTTGGTCTTTGTGTGTTCCGAAACCTTTGACTGTCCAATTATTTCATGAGCCTCTCCCCATCCCCATACATGCAGTGACCAATAGTCGAAGAAGCTAGAATCAGACCAGAGAGGAAGCTCAAAGGCTGAGCTCATGCTTAGTATGCAGGAGGCTAGGGTTCAATCCCTGTTACCACATGACCCCCTGAACGTTGCCGAGAGTGACCCCTGAGCACAGAGCAAAAAGTTAGCTTGAACATCACTGGGCTGGCCTGAAAACAACAACAACAAAAAAATTAAAAACAAAGCAAACAGAAGCTAGGATTGGTTTAAATAGCATTTGCATGGCGTGGCATGAAACATATTTAGTACTTGCCAATCCAAACTCTACCCAAAGACTTTTCCCAAACAGTCATAGAAATAACTCAATATTGAACATTTTTCTCCAGAATATTTCTAAGTTCCTTTGAACAAAAAAAAAAAGAAAAGCTCACATGACCTTTCGATTCGAATTTTAAAAAAAGATCCATTTATTCCCAAGGACAAGGTTCAATGGCACACATTTCTCCAGCTAAGGGCCCTGTGGACGACCTAAATACTGTGACGGCCTACTTTCCTTTCTTATCTACATTTGGTGGAGTTCTGGAAAGCAGAGGCTAAAGCAGAATACTCACGGAACATTGTATAAAACTGCTGTGGGTTCAGATTCCACTTGCCCCATGGGGTTTTATGGCCTTTCGACTGGGCATAGTTCGCATGGTTAAACTCAGGCTCAGTGCCAAAGGAGTCCAGGACTCGGAGCATGCACCTGAAAGAAAAATTTGCTATGAGTAAAATGACTAACTCTGACCTCAGATTCAGAGAGCAAACACCCTCACACTCTGCAGGGAGGAGCCCACAGGGACAAACTCTTCACTGGAGACACTGCTGGCAGGCACTGAGTGGTCAGAGAAGTCTGGGTCACCAACATCTCCCATGTGTGATTTTCCAGCCTGAGGCATCATACACCAGGCATCACTTGCTTCTATTGCTGATTAAACATAGAAAAGTATTCAAATTCCAGCAAAATCAAGTTCCATGGAAAATGAGGGCCAGGAGGACTGGTCAATGGTTGGAAGCTTGCCACAAGTATGGGGGGTGAGCAGAGGACAATTAGGATAGAGAAGGGACCAATAAGACAATAATAGTTAGAAATAATCACTCAGGACAAGAACTGAAGCTGAAAGTAGATAAAGGGATATACATGATAACCTTTCAGTCTGTGTATTGCAAACCAAAATGGGGGGGGGAGGGAGAAAGAGAGGGAGAGGGAGAGAGCGGGGAGAGAGAGGGAGAGAGAGAGGAGGGAGGGTGGGAGGGAGGGAGGGAGGGAGGGAGGGAGGGAGGGAGGGAGGGAGGGAGGGAGGGAGAGAGACTAGGGACATTGGTGGTGAGAAATGTACAACAGTGAAGGGATGGATCTTGGAACATTATACAATTGAAACCAAATCATGACCAACCTTGTAACTTGTATCTCACTGTGACTCAATTTAGAGGGAAACTGTCTGCCATAGATGTAGGAGGATGGAGGGGAGGGGGCTGGAGTGATAGCACAGCAGGTAGGGCATTTGCCTTGCATATGGCCGACCTGGGTTCGATTCCTCTGCCCCTCTCAGAGAGCCTGGCAAGCTACTGATAGTATCCCGCCCTCATGGGAAAGCCTGGCAAGTAACCATGGCGTATTTGATATGCCAAAAACAGTAACAAGTCTCACAATGGAGACATTACTGGTGTCCACTCGAGCAAATCTATGAACAACAGGAGGACAATGCTACAGATGTAGGGGAGGGGTGGGATGGGGGGATACTGGGGACATTCATGGTGGAAAATGTACACTGGATGAGGATGAGGGATGGGTTTTTGATCACTGTATGACTGAAACTCAAACATGAAAGCTTTGTAACTGTATCTCACAGTGATTCCAAAAAAAAAAAAAAATCAAGTCCCATGGAAATTAGCACTGCAGGCTTCCAAGTTCACTGTGGCAATGAGCGAAGCACAGAGCACTGCCTAATGAACAAGTGTTGGAGAGCCAATATTCCTTTATAGAAGGTGCATTTTTATGGCCCTCCATGTAAATCCACTTATTCAAATCTTAAAAAATCTTAAACCCCAAAGGGGTTCAATGATCATAAAAGTAGGGCTTTGGGAGGTGATTAGGTCCCGAGGGTGGAGCCCCAGGATGGACTGAGCACTCTCAGAAAAGCAGAATCTTCTCACCCTTCCATTATGTGAGGAGTCAATAAGAAGAGAGCAGGACGAGAGCGCTTGATTAATTGGCACTCTGATTTCAAAACTGTGAGCGATAAATACATGCTGTTATAAGGCACCCACTATGGTATTTTCCTATAATAGACAAACTGGACAAAGGTCTGACTCTGCTTAAAGCACACAGCATGCTGGTCACTCAATAATCATTCAACATTTTCCTCAGAGCATGAGGTTTTAGGTAAAACCACACTCTGGTTCATTAAGTTAGGGTGGTATTTATGTGCTTAGAATTGCAGAACATTACTGCTTTTGCTGGAGCCCAAAGAAAGGAAATTAAAGATGCTTCATGGGGCCCCTCCATCACAATCTCAGACCCGGGTAGGTCTATCATCAAATCTGGTCTACAGCTGATTTTTGTGTAGACTGTGAGCTAAACGGGATCTTTATAATTTTAAATGGTTCTTGAATAAGAATATTCTGTGATGTGAAAACCCTACGAAATGCAACACGGGGCATTAAAAAAAGTGATCTGCGCCTCACAACAGAGCCATTCGAGAAGTTGATATATTCACATAATCTCTAGAGCTATTTACACACAAGGAAACCGGAGCTGAGTCGCTAGAACAGAAACCAGCAGAAATCAGTTACAAGAAAGAAGTCACTACTGAAATGGGATCAGCAGGTTGGGAAAGCTTAAAAACTCTTTTTTGGGGGGAGAGGGTGTGTAGGGCCACACCCCACCCACTATGCTTAGGGCTTACTCCTGATTCTCAGCACAGGAATCACTCCTAATAGCCTTGGGAGAACCATTTGGGTTGTCAAGGATCAAACCTGGCAAGATATACAATATACAAGGCAAGAACCTTAGTTTCTATATCTTATCTCTCTAGCCCCGCAAGCTTAAAATCTTCCTTTTTTTTTTTTTCTAAAAAAGCCACTGACCACTGGTTTAGCATGCCAAAGAAAAGTCAGTTACAAGAAAGGAGTCAGTGCTGAAATGGGATCAGTCTTGGGTTACTTCAAGGGACCATAGGCAGTGCCAGGGATCAAACCCAGGTCTGCCTCAAGGAAGGCAAGAGCCCCACCCACTGTATACTATCTTTCGGGCCTCAGCACCTCCATTTCTTTACTTATCATCTTTCCTTTTAAAATGAGTCACAGAAGGGACTCCTTGAAGCTAATTAATCTGTTTTCTTGGGAGATGGCAGTATTTAGAAAGCAGCAGAGATCACCCTGAAGAAGGGAACTGCCAGAGGAGGAAGGAACGTGTACAGGCGCCCAAGGAAAACCGGGACCATGGAAGGTTCAGCCCAGTCAGGAGGGCACTGGAAAGGAACGCTTACAGCATCTCAGCAGGGAGAAACGGGGCTCCTGTCATAGGCTTTTTTGTCTGAAAAGCTTTGGTTTGTTCACATCTTTGCAATCAAATCAAATAGTCTATATTCCTCTCTAGCTCAGATTTATGAGTAGTGTATTTATTTATTCTTGGTGTTTTGGGTCACACCTGACAAGGCTCTGGAATTACTCTTGGCTCTACACTCAGGAATGTCTCTTGGCAGTGCTCACAGCGCTCACATAGCCCCTGCTATGCTGGGGCTTGAACCCAGGTCAGTGGTTCAACAGAGCGATAGCCCTCCCCACTGTGCTACTGCTCTAGCCCTTTTGAGTATTTTTAACTTGGGATTTCTACTGTTGGTGTTTTAAATTTAGAAAACTAAAATACCATGGTGTGGAAAGATGCCTATAGGAAGCTGATTACTGTAAGTCTGCACTTAGACAAAGCACCTAGAAGTAAGCAACCAAGCAACCATGATGCTGGGCTTCCTGAGGGCAAGAATGCAGAATGAATAATCAGACAGCACAGAAACTTCTAATTCAATATGACTCTACTTTGAAGCTTTGGTTTGGAACTGTCTCTCTCTCTCTCTCTCAGCTTATCTGATTTTGCTGTTGTTGTTGTTGTTTTAAACCAGAGGCAAAGAACTGATCTCTGTCTATAAGAGGGGAGGCTTAACATTCTAGTTTCCTTTTTTCAGTCATTCTCTGCCTCTGTGTGCTGTGGATCTGTGTGTGTGTGTGTGTGTGTGTGTGTGTGTGTGTTTGTGGGTGCTGTTAATATTTATGTTGCTCCTCTGACATCATCCTTGTGTCTCAAGCATCAAAAACAGACTGATGACTTTAAAAGATAATTCGCCTTTCTGCCCAAGGCAGCTGGTCTCGCCCTAAGAAGGAGGCAGCAGCAATGTCAGATGAGTCCTGGAACACGACTCTCTCCGCTCTCACCCTTGACAGGATCTACTTTCTGATTTGGAGTTTGATGTAAAACACAGTCTATGTTGGACCATTTGCATCTCACTTTCCTATGTGTCCTTGAGGCTCAGCAAACGCCTCGAGTGAAACCAAATGCATCTGTGATTTGCAGTACTTAATAATAATATGTTGTCATACACAGATATCAAACTAATGTGAAAGCAGATTTCTTAGGTTCCAATAAAAAAAAAAGGAACTGAATTTACAAATAGTTGTTCCAAGATCAACATGACTTAAGTGTTCACTCCTAAATCAAAGACCAGGTGATAAATTTATATTTAATGAAATTCAGCACATCTACTTGCAACCAAGATGATGAAGAGAGAAATCCCTAATAATTTCTAATCTTCAAAAGGTGAAAGAGGCTGACGAGGAAATTTCAGAGTTCCTGTGTTGGCTTTCAGACCAAATCTTAGTTTCATCACATGGCCAAAATACAGGTCAAAGTTACTAACAAACCTCCTTCAAAGTAGTATTAGTAACATGGGTGGTGTATTAAAGAAAGGAGAGATTAACATTATTCTCTTGCATTAAATCCCCTTCTGAGAGCCTTTTCACCCAACAAGAATCAAATATCAGTGCTCAAGCAAGCATATCAGTGCTCATTTTAATAATGAAATCGTCCTTTATAATCGACCTAAACACTACCACTAAGAGTATTTTTCCATGCAGACAGCCCTTCTGTTTGGCAAGGATATGTGAGTCTTGTGATACCCAGAATGCCAGGTTCTTCTCACACATTTATCAGATGCATGGCACTCTCAGAAAGGCCAGAAAAGAGCAGTGCTGGCTTTCTGTCTTATTTTAATGCTGTAGGAAAAAAAAATCATTTACATAGCTTCTAAGCAAGAGAAAAGATTGTTATTTCTGCATAACTGAGAATAAATTTGATGGACTGTCTTTCATAAAGTGTTTAAGAAAAATCAAAGTAATAATAATAAAAAAGTAATAAAATAATAACAATGTAAGATAGGAAAGACCTGAAACTGAAGTTTTCACTGCTATTCTTACTCAAACCAGTATTTTTGTTTTTAAAAAACACTACGCTTGACAGAGTTTGAGGGTGCTGAAGGTCACTTTCTGATGCTCATCTTGGTGCTACAAACTGGACAGTTTGATGTCCAGGACACGGGCAGTCTGGGGCTGCTTGGATCTGGTAAGTGCTCAGAGGTCACCAGGGACACACCTGGTTGTGCCAGTGGGTGAACTCAGGGCCTTGCATATGCTGGGCATGTGCTCTATCTCTTTAGTTATCTACCTGGTCCCTTCCAAACCTCTCTCCCTCCTTCCCTCCCTCTCTCCGTGTGTGTGTGTGTGTGTGTGTGTGTGTGTGTGTGTATAAACATACATATATATTTAATTAACTACATTCAAAAGGAAGTAAAAAGCACACAATGTTTTTTCAACCAGGTTCTTTCCTCTGCCCATTAGCATTTCAGAGTGAAATGAGAAAATCATTGCTACTAGAAGAATATTATAAGAAAATTCTATAGAAAAAAGGCAGCTTCCCCCACTCTATGTTGTTGTTGTTTTAAACATTCTGATTATTTTGACATTTCCCATATTTCTCATTTCTAAAGGATTTCTGATCAGACATAACTGATAATATTAAACTATAAACTAACCTAGGGCTGGAGCGATAGCACAGCAGTAGGGCGTTTGCCTTGCATGCGGCTAGCCCGGCCGAGCCGGGTTCAATTCCTCCGCCTCTCTTGGAGAGCCCGGCAAGCTACCGAGAGTATCGTGTCTGCATGGCAATTCGTGATGTATTCGATATGTCAAACACAGTAACAAGTCTCACAATGGAGATGTTACTGGGCCCGCTTGAGCAAATCAATGAACAACGGGAGGACAGTGACAGTGACAAACTACCCTAAAATTAAAAGACCTAGTTTCAATCATTATGGGATCGTTTAATTAAGTAAATAATCAATTAATTAAAGGTGTTGGAGTTGCACCCAACTGTGCTCAGGGACTGCTTCTGACTCTACCCAGGGATTACTCTGGTGAGGGAGCATATGGGATGCTGGAGTCTAAATCCTGGTACTATCTCTGCAGGACTCTTGTTTATTTTTTTAAAATGTTTTTATCTTTTTTTTTTTTTGTTAACTTTTTGGGTCACAGCCGGCTATGCACAGGGGTTACTCCTGGCTCTACACTCAGGAATTACTCCTGGCAGTGTTTAGGAGACCATATCGGATTCTGGGAATCAGAGCCCGGGTCGGCCGCATGCAAGGCAAATGCCCTACCCGCTCTGCTATCACTACAGCCCCCGTTTTTGTCTTTTTGAGGAGGGGGCTGGTGGTGCTCAGGGATTGCTCCTGGTAGGGTCTGGGGCGACCATGCAGTGCCAGAGATCAAACCCAGGTCTGTATACAAATCATGTGCTCAGCCCATTGAGCTGTATCTTTGTCCTATTTTTCTGTGTTTTATTTATTTTTTTTGAAGAGCACACTAAAATACCTCTTTGCCCAATAACAATAAAAATAAAAGCACGTAGAGATTTCTAAGATATACTTATAGAAGATTTCAACACCTTCTATTAGGAAAGTAGTTAAAGTTATAGGTGAATATGTACTGTCAGTTGGTCAAAATGGTGGGAACAGCACAATTTTTACTCAAATTCATGTACCACTGACATTATTAAATAAAGCATATTTATTAAAATTACTTTGACCTTTAATACTTTTTAGCAGTCTTCACAGACCAAATAAAAAAGTATCAAATAAATGGAAGATAATAAAAAAGTCTTTAATTCTTCTTTCAAAAGTATTATTTAATTGAAACTAGATACTTTAGCCCACTGAAGGCAGAAGAATAACTACTCTCAACTAGTTAAAACAGAAGTATTACAAGAAGTGTTGGTAATACAGTGGCAAGAAATTATCCCTTTTTGAGAAAGACTGAGAGAAAAATTAAAAAAAATGTTTATTATATAATTTAATGTTTCATAGTACCACACTTATATACCATGTAAAATAATTGCAAATAATACATCCTGGTCCCGAACCTTCCCACTCAGGGAACGCTGAGGTCCTCCACTAAATAATGAAGATCGCACAGAATATTACTTGAACACACATTATACTAAGCATGAGACTGAAATGTATCCTTTTAATTTATTAGATATATATTTTAGGGACCATACCCAGCAGTACTCAGGTGTTACTCCTGGCTCTTTGACCAGGGATCACTCCTGCTGGGACTTGGGGAAATCATATGGGGTGCCAAGAATTAAATCTGAGTCATCCACACATAAGGCAAGTGACCTACTAACTCGACTATTTCTAGGCCCCCCATGAGGTTTATCTTAACAAACATAAAATAACAAATCAGCATTTACACAAGGTAGTCCCAGCTTTTCTTTCCCAAAATGACAAGCATACTGATCAGGGAAAAGAGAAGAGAAATAAATCATCATTTCAAATCTAGGGAATACAAATAATGGCACTGTCCGAGTATCACAATATTTTTTTTTATTAAACAGATATAACTGGTGCAGGCATAGGAGAGGGATGCTAATAATTAGGGAAGGTAAAAATGAGGGCTGACACTTGATTTATATTCTTAAAAGAAATCAATAAAAATAATGAATAGCCCTTGAAAGTAAAAACTCACTGAAGATACTGTGAATTTCAATTAGAAATGAGAAATAAAGTCATAGTTCAAATGATAATATTTGATAAGTATTTTCTATCTAAACCATATCATCCTCTTAAAAAATACCAAGTCTAAAAACCTAGTAACAGCATTTGGTACTTACTGGTAATGAACCCAAGATGGTCCCAGCGTTTTCTTGAACTGAGCAAGTCCTACAATATCAATATAGATTAGCTCAACAATTTTGTCACCTACAGTTGGGCAGCCTGACCGGTTTCCAACAACCTTCTTCATTATTCTAGAAAAGGGAAAATGGAAGAGGGGGAAAACACATTTACTTGAATATATTACACATTGTGACTTTAACAGGCAAATAAACAATCTAAGAATTCCTAGCAGTGAAGCTATCATGGCCCTTCCACTCCGCAGCCTATGCACTTATAACCACCAAGGTCCACCCAGAGGTCTGACTCTGCCTTATTCCAAAACTAAATGTTGGTATACAAAAAACAGCCTTAGAAACTAAGGCTGGATCTAAATTTGTCCACACCATCTAGCATCTCTGAGCTCTTAGAGAAAGTACTTTCTCTGAACCTTTCCTCATCCCAAAATCCAGAACAGAAAACTACAGAGAAATTGATATACAATAATAATCTCTTAGGAGTTTTTTTCAGAGGTTAAGTGAGTTATTGACATGAAAGTGCCTAAATTTTTCTAAACATTCTGTGGCTATTAATTATTCCTATAGAGCCCACCCTTATTATTTCAGCTCTTCCTAACCTACATGTTTTCAAATTCTACCTCTGAAGCATGAACATCTTAATATGCTGTCTTATTCTATTTTTGAATATTTTCTCTTGTTAAATGTTTCCTTCTGGTGCTGGAGTGATAGCACAGCGGGTAGGGCATTTGCCTTGCACGCGGCCAACCTGGGTTCAATCCCCAGCATCTCATATGGTCCCCTGAGCATCGCCAGGCATAATTCATGAGTGCAGAGCCAGGAGTGAACCCTGAGCATCACCGGGTGTGACCCCCCCACAAAAAAATTAAATGTTTCCTTCTGACTAAAATGTAACTGGCACTATGGTTTACTTTCCTTCCCTTCATCCACTCACTCATCCACCCATCCATCCAAAATCACATTTGCATTTATAACAATATACTGGATCATTTGCCAACTTCATTTGTGAGGGGAAATGACTAATGACAGAAAAGCCAATCCACAAAGAAGTCAGCGCCACAATCAATGTCTCTATCCCTGATCACCAACCGTTCATTGACATTCGACCTCAAAGGACAAGAGACACAGAGGACTCACTCCTGTCACTCTCTTAGAGATTAAGAACTAGGTTCTGCACAACCAACGTCCTCCCAAGAAATGTCACTTTTCTTTTTCTATAAAGGGCCAGATAGTAAAACTTCCATCTTTGCCAACCAGACATTCTGTCACAACAAATACTATTCTGCCATGGAATGAAGAGTCATCTGTAATATAAGAACCATGGGTGTGGCTGTACTTCTAAAAAACTTTATTAATAAAATGTGGCAGAGGATTTAACTTGATTCCCTGACTGATGCCAATTTCTTGTCTACCCTGTATTCGATGGTTCCTAAACCTTTTACAAACTGGAACTCCCAGAAGGCGTCAAAAGATACATCTGGGAGACTAACACCCAAGAATAGCAGAACACCAGGTTTTAAGTACCAGGAGGTTTACTCCATGGCTTGGAGGCCAGCCGCACACGCTGGGGGAAAAGGCAGCTCAGATAGAGAAGGGAGCACCAAATAAAGGGTGTAGGGAGGATCCTCCCAGGATGGGAGATGCGTGCTGAGAGTAGACTTTAGGCAAAATACGACTGCCATTCAAAGCCTCTTTTGCAAACCACAGCACCCAAAAGAAGAGAGAGAACAAGGGGGAATGCCCTGCCACAGAGGCAGGGTGGGACAGGGGGGATGGGGGGTGGGAGGGATACTGGGATCCATGGTGGTGGAAAATGGGCACTGGTGGAGGGATGGGTGTTTGATAATTGTATAACTGAAACCCAAGCACAAAAATTTGTAAATCTACAACTGTACCTCATGGTGTTTCACTAATAAAAATCTAAATTAAAAAAAGATTACAGAAAAGTAAAAAAAAATACACCTGACACTTCTCACACTTTGCCATTGAGTATGGTATTCATTCATGGTGCTTATAATTGCCCTATACTAAATTAATAAAGGTCTATTTAATCCCAGTTTGCTAAGAGATTTTATAGTTTTAAAATAATGAATATTTCAATAAATAAAAAATGGTATGACTATCTGTGTGCAGTCCCCAAAGGCTGTGATTTATCTACCCTGGGATACTTGCTGGGTCTGGGTTTCTAAAAAGGTTCCCAGGGGCTTAAAATGTGTAGACAGGTTTGGGCTTTAAGTTGTTTCCACCACGATCTTCTTAGATAAAGCCCATCTGGCCTTCAGACTGCTACTTAAGCACCTCTCTAGGCTTTTCTCTATGACAAAACTAGTCACAGAATCACCTTTCCTGACTGTGGAACACTTATCCTCACTGCTCTCACAGCCTACCATTGTTCACACACTTATCGGTTCATTCATTCATCCCATCAGATATTCATCTCCTCATTCACTTGTTCAATAAATAATTGTGAGGACAGCGTGTTAGGTACTACTCTAAGTACTATATATATAGAATAGTGAATAACATTCACAGTTCCTGAACTTTCATTAGTACAGAGTGTGATTAGTATAATTAATACACTAATAAATAAAGTATCAGTCAAATGAGGGCATCTCCTTGAGCCCGGGTGTGAATATTCCAAAGCAACAGGACTAGCTCACAGAAAACAATGGAAGAATGACTGCCAAATGTGCAAATGTATATACTTCCTAGGTTATATACTCAAAGGTGTTTGAATGTAAGCAAGAAGAAAGAGAGCATCAGGAGGCAGCATACCAAATGGATAGGGGTGGTGACTGAGGTTTGAAAGGTCTCAGAGTTCTATAGTTCTGAGAGTATCTGGCAAAGGACATGGTAAAGAGGACAGGGAGGATCCTCCCAGGATGAGGTATGCATGCTGAAAGTAGACTATAGACTGAACATGATTGGCACTCAATGCCTCTTTTGCAAACCACAACACCCAAGAGGAGAGAGAGAACAAAAGGGAATGCCCTGCCACAGGGTTGGGGAGGGTGGAGGTGGTAGGGATGCTGGGAGAATTGGAGGTGGGGAATGGGCACCAGTGGAGGGATGGGTACTCAATCATTGTATAACTGAAATCCAAGCACAAAAATTTGTAAGCCTACAAATGTACCTCATGGTGTTTCACTAATAAAAATTTAAAAAAAAGAGGATAAGCTTTAATGTCAGATAGACACGGGACTCAAATCCTCACTATCCCCTGAATTCTGTATGTGACCTTGGACCATTCATTTTTGGTTTGAATCTCAGTTCCTCATCTTTAAAATGCAGGTATCCTATTTCTGCATTTACAATGGACTAAATAAAATAAAATATGCAAAGCTAAATCATACAAAACATGTAAAGCACTTAGTATTTGGTTCAGAGTAAGTCCTCAACAAATGTTAGCTAGTAATAATAATCAATCATATTGTGTATGTTGTAGTTGTTAAAATTACTGGGAGATAATTGTTTACTGCTGGAGCGATAGCACAGAGGTAGGGCGTCTGCCTTGCACGCGGCTGATATGGCCAACCCGAGTTCGATTCCTCCCTCCCTCTCGTTGGGCCCAAGCTACCAAGAGTATCGCATCCGCACGGCAAAGTCTGGCAAAGCCTGGCATGCTCCCCGTGACGTATTCAATATGACAAACACAGTAACAACAAGTCTCACAATGGAGATGTTACTGGGCCCGCTCGAGCAAATCGATGAACAACGGGAGGAGAGTGCTTCCTGCTTCCAATTGTTTACTATAATTAAAACTCTCATCATTGTTTCAACATACGGAACCATTCAACCAATGATGGCTAGTAATGTTATACATATTTCTCTCACCACTAATTGGGTGTATACTTTGATAAAAACAAGTAGCATCCCTGAATGTCAAGAAGGAACATCCCTGAATGTCAGTAAAGCAGGAGTAAGATGGGATTATATTGTTCAAAAACAAGCTGCCATGTCTAAAATGTCTATTCAAGGTATATTTTCTAGAACATTTGACTTACTGCAACAGGATAACTTGGCTGCTGGGTAGAAAGTCTCAGTGGGTAGTTATCCAAAAGGAGAAAAGAGAATTTGCGCATGCCTGCTTAGCCAGCTCTCCCAATCAAAGGAATTAAGAGAAGGCTGGAGAGAAGCAACTTTTAGTAAAAGAGAAAACCCAGATAGTTAATAGACTCTATTAAACTCTCCTAGAGCTAATAGCTGAAAGTTGACTAATTGAAAAAGGATGGGATCAGGGCTTTCAGAAAATTTATTCTATCCAAATTAAATTATAAACAGGAAGCTACCCTGCTTTAAGATTTAGAAAGCCTGATGTTGAATAGGGATAGGTATGAATTTCAGCAAGAGACAGGGAATTAGGAAAGTCAATAATGTTTTTGTGCTGCAGATGTTAGAAGCACCTGTAATAGCAAAGAATAAGCTCCTTAGTTTGAATTTTCTGGCATTCATTTATGAAGCCTCTGGAGCCTGCAGCTACAATGAAAACATATTATCCTTTTCACAGTGTATGTATTTAGCTCCTGAAAATAATCTTATCTCCTGTTTAGTGAATTATCACTTTCATTTTCCTCCACAAGAAATTATACACTAATAGAGGGCTTTAGGAGTTTACAATTTCTTTTTTGTATTCTGATTTTAAAATTGAAAAGTAATCTCCTTACTCCTTGAGCTCAGCCAGTGAAGCTGAAATCCGAATGTCATGGCCCAGTAAGTACAGAGATGTAATTAAATCACTCCACTGAACTAATTCACCAAGAGGGCCACCACTGAACGCTGTCTCTGCAATCTTAAATCCGGATTCCTTCGTCAGGAGTCCCAGATGAACGAGGACCTGGAAAAAAAACACAAAAGAGGTATATCCTGATTCCCACTGAATCAAGCATATGTTCCTCAGAAGCATACCAAAAAGGCATCAATCAATTGTAGTCATTTTTATGCTCTAATTAAATCTCAGAGTGGAATAAACCATATTTTTAGATGATAAAATGAAAGGAGGAAAATTTTTTTTATGATTATTTCGGTAAAATCAAGTCACTTGGTACACCATGAGTGTTAAATGAGTGTAAAATATGAGCAGATAATCCTGCTTTTAAAAAGCATGACTGGGGCTGAAGAGATAGGAGACTGGTAAGGCATTTACTTTGCACATTGTTGACCCAGGTCCAATCCCCAGCATTCTATGTGAGTCCCCTGAGCACCATCAGGAGCAATTCCTGAGTACAGAGCCAGGAGTCTTGAGCATCTCCAGGTATAGCCCCAAAATAGAAAGAAAAAAAGGAAGGAAGGAATGAAGGAAAGAAGGAAGGGAGGGAGGGAGGGAGGGAGGGAGGGAGGAAGGAAAGGAAGGAAGGAAGGAAGGAAGGGAGGGAGGGAGGGAGGGAGGGAGGGAGGGAGGGAGGGAGGGAGGGAGGGAGGAAGAAGGAAGGAAGGAAAGGAAGGAAGGAAGGAAGGAAGGAAGGAAGGAAGGAAGGGAGGGAGGGAGGGAGGGAGGGAGGGAGGGAGGGAGGAAGGAAGGAAAGGAAGGAAGGAAGGAAGGAAGGAAGGAAGGAAGGAAGGAAGGAAGGGAAGGAAGGAAGGAAGGAAGGGAGGAACGTAAAGAAAGAAAAACAGAAAAAAGAAGAAAAGCACAATCAAGTGAAAGGTCAAAGTGATAGGAAAGGAAGCCAGGAAAATAAAATCTCTTTAACAGTATTGGGCTCTCTTTTACAGATGGATATATATATATATTTTTATCATTTTTTTTATTAGTGAAACACCATGAAGTATACTTATAGACTCACAAATTTTTGTGCTTGGGTTTCAGTTATACAATGATCAAGTACCCATCCTCCACCAGTGCCCATCCTCCCCCACCACGGGTCCTATCATCCCTCCGACCCCCCCATCCTCCCCCCCCCCCCCCCCCGTCCCACCCTGCCGCTGTGGCAGGGCATTCCTCCCTGTTCTCTCTCTCTTCTTTTGGGTACTGTGTTTTGCCAGAGAGGCATTGAGTGGCAGTCATGTTTGGTCTATAGACCACTTTTAGCATGTCTCTCCCACCCTGGGAGGGTCTTCACAACACCCTTTATTTGGTGCTCTCTTCTCTATCTGAGTTTCCTTCTCACCTAGCACATGTGGCTGGCCTTCAAGTCATGGAGCAAAATTCCTGGTACTAATCTGAGCCCTTAAAGATGGATATTTTTTTTAAAATGCAAGAAAATTAAAAATGCACTCAAAACAGTGATAAATATAGTTAATTTCTATATACTTACGTGTAACTCCAAAAATTATTAAATCATGACAAAAATCTTTGTTGGTATTTTAGTGATCAGGAGTCACTTTCAGAAGTGTTTAGGGGACAGGATTGAACCTGGGTCTATAGCATGCAAAGCCTGTGCTCCTGCTTTTGAGTTCTTTGCGGCACTGACAAATCTAAATATATGCCCCTCAATCTCTCAAAGCTCCTCCAATTTGCCTCTGGACATTTTATATTTGCATCTATAAACATTTCAGTATATTTTCTAAAAGAAGTCTTCAGTGTTGTTTTTTTTAAAGTCATGATATTATCAAATCTCTGTAAAAGAGCTTTCTTAATGTCATCCAATACTGAGGCAAAACTTGTATTTCCTCAACTGTCCTTACAGTTTTGTTTTCCTTTCATTGCAACTGTTAAGGGAAGGAGTCCAATAAAGTGCATCTATTACAACTGCCTCAGAATCACTTTGTTTTCTTTAACCTACCGTAGTCCTTGATCTATTTGGGGGAAAAAAATAACAATTTATTTGTCCAAGAAACTGGGTTGAATTTTCACAAGAGTCTCTCACACTCTGAATTTTTGCTGATTGTATAACAAATGCTTCTATTCCTTCTACTTATGGCAATTTAATAATTATAGCTATACAAATAATAACATTCATTTTTGCTTTTTGATAATACTGTGATAAGTGATGCTATGTACTTCCATTAATAGGAACAAATGTCTGGGTATCTCTCTTTTTGTGCTACCAGCAATTACTAGTGATTACTAAGTAGATCCATTAATCCATTAGGGCTTGCAAAATGATAATATCCTACCATTGCTTCTTCACTTACTAGTTGGACTATTAAAAAAGTAACTATATCTTATCAACTTTGAGATTCGTCCAAGATATACTTTACTTGAATAGCCTGATATTTTCTTTATTCTTTCTTTTTACATGGTAGTTCTCATAATAACAATAATGTATCATACTCATTTAATAATGATCAAAGAGACTTTTCCCCCAGTCTATTAAATTATGAATAAAGGTATATTGATGTGTTTCAATACATTGCAGTTAATAGCCTTACAGATTATTCAACTCTCATTGTTGAACAATGGAAGGTCTTTTGATTTGACTTCTAAATTTTTAATTCAGTTTTAGCAGTCTTTGATAGTTCCTTTGTTTACTGGCATAACAAGATGTTCCAAGTTATCACACACACACACACACACACACACACACACACACACACAACCATACCCACCCACCCCCACGCCCGGCACCTAAGTAATTTTTCCAAGACCCACATATGAATTTAGAGATACAAGTCTCAGGCTTAGATAATTCTAGTGTACCACTTTCTATAGGTATTTCTGGTAGTCATAGCTGTAAAATTTATTTTCAAGGATAAGACAAATTGCATTCATATTGCTTTTTCAAATCCAACTAAGGATTACAATATCTTTATATAACATTATCCATCTTATCCCTGCTACTTCCGCTCTCCCACACTAAAAATTCTACTTCTTAAGGACACAAACATCATTACTCATGTGCTTTACTCCAACATATAATGGAATCGGAATGAGAGAATTTTATGTTAACATCAAGCGCATAAGTAATAATCACTTCAAGATTATTTTCTGTAGTTTTCCATTCCATTGCTACCCCATCAGAATGACTAAATGTGGTGTGTCCTAAAGTCACAAAGTCATGTCACTTAGAGTAAAACCAGATAAGGAGGAGTTAATTGCCTTATTTTCTGTGATTTTCTGGTATTGCTTGGTTTATATTCAGAAATCTAGTTTTTCTACCCATTACTCCAATTCTTCCTTCTCACCTTCTCCTATTGTATAAAATATACATAGTTTGGGCTGGAGCAATGTAGCACAGTGACTAGGGTGTTTGCCTTGCATGCAACCGGCCATGTGTTCAATTCCTCCGCCCCTCTCGGAGAGCCTGGCAAGCTACCTAGAGTATCTCTCCCGCACGGCAAAGCCTGGCAAGCTCCCCATGACAAATTCGATATGCCAAAAACAGTAACAACAAGTCTCACAATTTGTTGTGAGACGTTACTGGTGCCCGCTCGAGCAAATCGATGAACAATGGGAGGACAGTGCTACAGTGCTATACATAGTTTAAAATTCATCATGTTAACTATATTTGAGATTAGAGTCCAATGGCATTATATATATTCATTATGATTAGCAATGATTATCACTATTATTTATTTTTAATTTGATGATTTATCCTTTCAACTTAAAATATGAGCAAGTATATGCATATATCTAAGCAGCTGTATGTTTATATGTGGTATATGTATTGGCAGAAAAATAAATTCTGTACTTTTAAAAATTAATGTTCACTATTAGCCATCTAACCTTTCTTCAGAAAACAATGCCTTAAATATTACTATATAGTTTATATTAAAAGGCATTTTTATTTCTTTTACAGAACACTTGGATTCTATCTATATACTCCTCCTTGTATTTGGTGCCAGCATGCCAGCTGCTGTCTCATCAACTCAAGGAATAGAAGCAAAGCTGACCCATCAAACTGAGAGTGGGGTTTTACAAACATATTTGTATTTTCTTTAACAAGAGTATCTAATTAGTGAATGAGGAACACAGGGCTGGTTCTCATTTACTTTTAGATGAAAGAGCAGACTGTTTGTTTCTCTGTAAGTTTCTCTGTTGTTCTTCATAAGCACAGCTCATCTAAGGCAATGAAATCTTTGTCACTTCTAGAGTATTAGATTTTCCATAATCAGGGGTATTCTAAAGGGGTATTTCCATGCGTCTTCATATGACATGCAAGTACACATGCTGAAGTTTAACTTATAATAGTTATCCATCAGAAAGTGCCAAACTGGAGAGTAATGGAATTCTCCCAAATCAAAAAAATGGATAAATACCCAAATTCAGAAAATGTTCAGGAAGTTTTAGAAAGTTCTATTCAGGAAAATAAGAGCTAGAGCATCTGAACCTCACTGATACAATCAGATGGTTCCCAGGGAAAATTTATCGCTGTCAAACTGGGTGCCGGTGCCTGTTAAACTGGGTAAAGGAAAACCCCAAAATGGCAGAATAAGAGATCATCCTGAGGGGACAGAGGCTTTGAGATGTGATATTTCTCTCAGTCTTGTTTCCAAGTACAAATAAAAGTTAAAAGAAGATTTCCAGCTAACTGAACTGAATTAATCAGTGACTTACTTTCTTCCTTTTTCTCTTTTCAAGATTCTGCTTTTCTGCCAGAGACTTGACTGCCTGGATCCAAGCATCAGCCATTCGCCGTATCCGAAGTCTCATCCACCGGAATTCCTCGTGCTTTTTCATCATACTGTAGAGAATATTAAAATCCGTACGGATTTCTGCCTAGAAACAGAAATTTAATAAAAATGAACAGAAGATAAAAAAGTCAATCAGAAAACATAATAGTTTTCCTAAGGTAGCCTTTGAATACCCAGAAAAGATAATCAATTAGAGAGAGGACTTCAAGAGTGAAGCTGGGCTGCTTATGTTAGCATCTCAAGACTGCAAACTGAAGCAAAGGTCCTAGTTGCTGATGTGCTATGAGAGACGTCATTAAAAGATTAGAAATTTAGGGAGGCAACTTGGTTGCTGCAGAGCCCTGGGTTGTGTTAAAATTATGCTTTTTTTTTTTTTTAAAGAAAGAGTGTGTTTGATACACCTTAAAATTTTCTACTCCCAAATGTATTCGGCCTTTGAATCTATTTCAGGGCAACAGACTCCCAGGAAAACTGAAATCCATTCTTAAGAAGGAATTTTACAGGTTGCCAAAAAGTTTTACTCCATCTATCACGAGGGAAAATGAATGTTCACCTATTTTTTTTTCCAGACTAAACAAGAGCTCATTATTTTTGTTAGCTTGTTTTGTTTGGGGGCCATACCCAGCAGAGCTCAGAGTGTATTCCTGGCTCTTTGCTCAGGGATCAGTCCTGACAGGCTTGGTGGACCAAATGGTATGCCAGGGATCAGATCCGTGTTGGACACATGCTTGACCAACACTCTACCTGCAGAATTATCACTCCAGCCCCAAGTTCATTATTTTTTCAGGAATTGGAAAACCAGGAATTCCATTTTTCCTCTAGAACTGAATAAATTAAAAAATTCAATACAGAAAAATTAAGAGCATTTTTTCTAAGATAAGGGGAAAACAGGCAGTGATTGAAATACAGGAAAAACAATTATTTACTTATGTAATATTTAGAACATGCTGAATTCCTTTGCCTTAGTCATGAGAGTTTATTCTAAACACTCATCTGTCACCCTAGACTCGACAATTTCCTCAGTTTCCCACAGCCTAAAAGAGAATTGTCAACTGTGGCTTTTGGGGAAAATCTTCCCTTATCGATTTTGTACATGAAGTTTTATTGGAGGACTCATACCATTTACATATTATCTATGACTGTTTTCTGTGCAAAAAGGTCAGAATTGAGTAGTTGTTTCAGAGACCTAATGACCTGCAAAGATGAAAATATTTACTACCTGACTTTCTACAGAAAAAAGTTTTCTGATCCCTGCTCGAAACAATAGAGACTTAAGCTTCAATGAATAAAGCCACGCATGGCCCCTACCTACTTTTTCAGTGTTATTTTCATCAACTTATCCAATCCATGTGTCCTGGTTCTACCATAGTAGGCTCTTCTCCCCCAAGCTCTCTGACAAGTTTCATTCCCTCCTTCATAGCACAGAAACCTGTCTCTCTGATTCGGCATAAACTTATACATCACTTTACATTCAGTTCCAATCATTCCTGCAGTCTCTTTTTCTTACAATATCTTCTGAGCCCTGCAGTGAGTCTGTCCCTTCCTGGTTAACTTCCAAGGGTTTGTATCACAGTGTTTACACAGGCATGGTCAATATTGACAACCATCACCCTCCTTACATCACTCAGTGTTTCCATACCTGGCTCCAGGTCTTACTCACACCCCTAGCCAATTACTTAGCAGACCTCAGAGAATGGTGCAATCAATCAGCTGATGTTACCTTGTTAACTGATTTGGTCACTAAGATTTCCACTGGACTGGGAGGCAGAAGATCTTCACCTTAATACTATTTCAGATGACAGCTGACATTTCTGAAGCTTTCACTTATATCATTTGGCATTAGACCCACATCACAAGATTTAGTAAGAGGTTTCTGAAGTCACTTACCAATGAATTATGATCAGCTTCTTCATAGGGATTTTTTGCTCTCCAAGGTAAATGAGGACACCAATTTTCAACCTGGAAAAGATAAATCAGAGATACTAAGTATGCTTGTCCATCTTTAAATAAACTAACATGTGCAGAAAGCCTTGAGCATTGTTACTGGCATACAATGAGTACTATGCTTAGTGGATTATTACTAGTCAGACTTCCAGCTTTTTTGCTAGCAATCCTGATACAGGTATCTCTTAGGTGAAACAAACAAACAAAAAAATCAAATGTCCCACAGAATACATGATTACACTTTCTATGTGTCCTCAAAGTACTTTATACGGACTTACTCCTTACTCATTTATTCCACACACTCAGGACCAATAGGGGAGGGAGTCTAACACCAGAAAGTTGAAAGATTTGAGCACTGCTACAGGGGAATGACAGTGAAAAGGTACCTCTGTGATTATTTAGCAAAAGGACAGGAACAATTCGTTATCTGCCTTGTCCTGTCTGAGAAGAAAATAGCATGGCATTTGAACCACATAACTTAATCATTTGTCTCAGAATTAGGAATGCAACTGATATTTTAAGGTTAATTGATCAAAACTTTCCCTCATCTTCTGGCTGTTCCCTTCGCACTATCTCCGGGAGCAAGGTGATAAAACCAATTGGGGAAAGAGATAAAAGGAAAAAATAAACACAAGAGAAAATGTTCAATGATTTTGTGTGAGCCTTTTGGGAAGATGGATTGTTCTGTCAATGGAGGGAGTTTAGAGGACTGCGGGGAGGAGAAAAGCACCAGGTTTGACAGGAATAGCTGTGACAATGCTGACCCGAGAAAATGAGGAAAATACATAATTCCTAGTGTAGGTAAGACAGAAAAAATGTACTGAGGAATATTGATGTTCAGGCTTCCTGTCAAAGTTGGTCACACAATTCCAAGAGAGCAAATTACCATTACTAACAGAGAGCAAGACCATTAAAGCTGGCTAATAAACAGCTAGCTAGGAGACATTTTACTATCATTATTTCGTGAGCCTATGACAATGAAAAGCAACAGAGGGGAGGGGATGTCCTTGCAGGGCCACTAAGGGGGCAGGGATAGGTACAAGGTCACAGTCATCAGAAGACAGTGGATAGCAGAGCAGAGTCTGACAACACAGACTGCCCTGGAAGCATTTCCGGAGGAACAGAACAGTTTCACACGCCAGAAATGAGAGGTACCTCAAAGACTTGAGTTTGGTACACATTTGCAGCAATAAAGAGGAATCACAGTAAAATGAGCTGCAGAAATATTTTGGCTTTCTGGTAAATATAAAAGTTACGTTTGGGGCTGGAGCAATAGCACAGTGGGTAGGGCGTTTGCCTTGCACACAGCCAACCTGGGTTTGATTCCCAGCATCCCTGAGCACCACCAGGAGTAATTCTTGAGTGCATGAGCCAGGAGTAGCAGGAGTAACCCTGTGTAACATGGGGTGTGACCCCAAAAGCAAATAAATAAATAAACATATAAAAGTTATGTTTGCATGAGGGCTGGAGCGATAGCACAGTTGGTAGGGCGTTTGCCTTGCATGCAGCCAACATGGCCGAACCGAGTTCGATTCCTCCGCCCCTCTCGGAGAGCCCGGCAAGCTACCGAGAATATCTCGCCTGCACGGCAGAGCCTGGCAAGCCACCTGTGATGTATTCGATATGCCAAACACAGTAACCACAAAGTCTCATGATGGACACGTTACTGAGCCCGCTCAAGCAAATCGATGAACAACAGGAGGACAGTGACAGTGATGTTTGCATGATAAGTAGTTTGTTGACTATGCAACAGCAATTTTTCTAAAAGAATAATTCAGGGGGTCACAGAGATAGAACATGGGTTAAAACACTTGCCTTGCTAACCTGTTAATTCCTGGAACCACACACGATCTCCCAAGCACTGCCACTCATGACCCCAGAGCACAGAACCAGGAGAGTCCCTGAGCACTGCTTAGTGTGACACCAATCAACTCCGAACCACCCACAGATATGGCACTAATAAACTTGCTCTACAATATGCAAACCTCTAATTTGCTTTTTGGGAAAAAAAAAAAGAACAAAACAAACAAAAACCAACACCCTCTCTCCAGAGTGTAATAAAGCATGACATGCTTTTATTCTTTTTTTAATGAGCTTTCTAAAAAAATCTATTTTTTTATTATTGAATCACCATGAGATGCAGTTACAAAGCTTTCATGATTGAGTTTCAGTCATACAATAATCAAATACCTATCCCTCCCATCAGTGGACATTTTCCACCACAATGTCCCCAGTAACCCCCCCCATGCCCCACGCCCACTATACCTGCCCCTGCCTCTATGGCAGACAATTTCCTTCTTATTCTCTCTCTACTTAGGGGCATTATGATTTGCAATACAGATACTGAGAGATCATCACATTTGGTCCTTTATCTACTTTCAGCACACATCGCCCATCCCAAGCGATCTTTCCAAGCACCATTGACTCAGTGATCCCTTCTCTATCCCAGCTGCCTTATACCCCATCTCATGAGTCAGGATGCTTTTACTCTTAATAAAAATTCCCAACCCCCCAAAAAAATCCTGGTATATTGACATTAGGTTTTCTGGCACTGCCAATGATCTGAAAACAGAGGCTAGCAAAGCTTGTGGGACTGTGAAAACTTTCTACAGAAGTACAATTTTCTCTTTTTCTTGTTATGAGAAAAAAATCAAAACCTACTATATCAAAGTATGCTATTTATATGGATGACTTCAGAGACTAAAAATGATTCCCCTTAAGAAAAGCTGAAATGGTTTTACTCATAAAAAAAAATAAAAAGAATGAAAGAAAACACTGCCTTGGATGCCCAAGTCTAATTACTGAGGTCTTGCAGCAAAAGCAGCATGAGAGATAGTCTGTAGAATGCCACAAATGAGAATTTGGGGAATGCAACAAAAAAGAGGTCATTGGAGATGCTTCCACTGCCCCCAGCTGCACTAAAGGACTTGTATACTTGGACCGGATTGAATAATTTCATTCAAATTAAAATTTGGTGATGGATTTGATGAAGCTTATTTTTTGGCTGGGGAAGGAGGAGGCCAAGATTAGTGGTGCTCAGGGCTACTCCTGGCTCAATGCTCAGGAATCACTCTCCTAGTGGTGCCAGGGGGACCAATGCAGTGCCAGAATTGAACCTGAGTTGGTGATGAGCAAGGCAAAGTCATTACCTCTGCTCTACCTCTCTGGCTACATAAAGCCTACTTTAACAATGAAGGTATTAAAGGGATTGCAGTACTCACTGAGAAACCTTCAATTCCACCAAACACGAGATGGGGCTGGAGAGTGGGTTTTGATCTGAAATTCATATCTCACTAATTAACCACATTCACATTCACACAGCTGTATACCACGCAGCAACATCGCCCCATGCAGAGCACGGTAGATAAGCATGAAATGAGACTGTCCATAAGTAAAGTCAGCCCAAAGGAGAGACATTGGAGCAACATATAGTCAGAGAATACAGTCCCTCCTCACTCTCTGTCCTCAGAAAAACCTTCCAAAATGCACTTTGATGAAAATATCGTCCAAGGTGATCTCAAATATGCAGCTTCCCTACACATCCTCAAGCCTTTAATTCCTCTTTGAATCTCATCATTTATCTCAGTTCTTGTTACTCTAAACCATTGGATAATACTTGAGAGGCATTAAGGACAATCCAGAAAGTATGGAAAATGGAGTCAGTCTAGTTTGGCTTTTAGCAAGAAATTTCCCTGCTAATAGAGGAAGAAACAATTATGAAAATCCTGGCACAATCCTCGAAGGGAGCCTTTGTAAGGTGGCTGTGCTGGTACACGGCGATAAAATAACTAATAAGATAATTAAATCATACACAAACCAGTTACTCCAGAGGAACAGAGAGGGGAAAAAAATTCTCTCCTTCTGAAACCTCAGAGGATTACCAGGATTGGAAGAAAGCCAACACTGGAAATAAGTCCAAGCACTCAAACACACATGCCTCAACTGAGCAACATTTTCCTAAATAACAGCATCATTAAGAACCCTCGGGGATAATCTTGCTCAAGGCTAATAATTCAACCTTCTGATCCTTACCTTTGTTTCCACCTGATCTACACAGTGTCTCTGGATGAGCTTAATACCCCCCACAAAGCATCCTACCAATAAAGCTGGACTCCAGGAGTCCACTATATTCTTGATCTAGAGGTATATCTACTTCAGACATTCTTGCCATCTTTTCTGGCTCAAAACCTGGGTGTCCTCTTACTCCTAAGTCCTCCTCCAGTCATCTTCTCAGCAAGCTTTTGCAACCATGCCTCAAGGCACTTCTGTTTCCTAGACTACTCCTGCCTTTATTCTGTGAGCCAACAGTTTATGCTCTTCCTTTATGATTAATCAAGTATTTTCATGCAGTGGATCACTGACAGAATCTCAGGGTGTACTTCTTCAGTAGTATGTGAAACTAAAATTAAATGGGGGTGTGGGGGAGAATGCATCTCTGGAGCTGGAGAGATAATTTCAGAGTTAAGGTACTTGTCTTCCACATGGTCTACCTAGGTTCAATCCCTGGCACTGCATAAGCTCCTCTGAGAACATCAGGAGTAAACCCTGAATTCTGCTGCATGTCCCCTTAATGCCTCTCAAGACAAAAGCTCAAGCCAAAAAAACCCTCAAAATGGAAAATGCATATATGAAGGATCATTTTCTGGCTGCTTTGCATTTTTTAATGCTAATATTTACATATTTGTTTTTTTCTGATGAACATTATATATTTTTGAAAAGTTACTCTATATGAGTATATATATTTATGCATTCATTTACTTAAGGTTTATAGTATATAAGGATCTCTGGAAGGGAAACAAGCAAACTTGTGTATTATCAGTGAATCCTCTGAAGTTTGTTTCCTGACATGGGTAGGGACCTTCACCTGGGTACAAATGAGGAAAAGAAAACTCAATGAAAGCAAATTTGGGTTTGGAATCTGCTACAGGAGCTCAGAAGGAAGCAGCCTCCGCTGTGCTAGCAGCCAACAGGAATGGCATCAATTTGCTCTTCTCTCACCAGGACCAATGAGGGCGATGAGGAAGATGAAGCTTTATGAAAGCCAAGAAATGTTGAGTGGGGAAAGAGGACTGAATCTGGATTAGCCAAAATAAATTCCATGCACAAGTCTACAAGCAACCCTGTATATGGGCTGAAACCCTGAAAATCTTGAAAGACTTGACTTACACGTTTCCACCCCTACTAAACGGAGGGCTCAAATGAGCTCTTAGTAATTACTCGCTAAGCTTTGTAAAAGATCATTTTATATATTATCTTGTCAGACTAGTAGATTATTGATCAAAGGCAAAAAGTTGGCTACATATCTATTCATTTGATACCAATTACAGAGACATAAATATACATACACATAAGCTTATTCTACTGATGACATATCAACTGTAGTTACCCATTAAAGGATATGCTTTTAAAAGAGTTTTCTATCCTCTACTCACATCTTTTCCCAAAATTTCAAAACGGAAGTACAAACAGTAAGGGGTGTCTGCACAGGTCTGTGGTTCAGTTTTCTTTTCTGGTTCTTGGCATCAAACACCTGAGCCGATTCACATTTTGGAGACAAGCACCAAGAGAAACACTTTGCATTATCTCATCTAATAATCCTTGAGCACGGCCATGTAAACTACTGGAGTCCGGCAGGCATGGAGAGGACCTGCTGCTGGGCTGAAGATCTATGCCAGCCCCTGCCCTTGGCACTACACAGTCAACATAGATGTTGGATCCCATGGCTCAGTGTGCAATAATAAAGTTGTACTACCTAATTCCTTCAAAAAAGGGGTTGCTCTGTTTTTGCTGTGAGTCGGCAGTGAGAGTAATGGTATCTCCTTGCTTGCAATTCTTGTCCCTTCTGGACTACACAGCAGAAATGATCACTTCCAAGTCTCAACTGGATCACACATTCTGTACTAACTCAGACCTTTAGTGGCTTCCCTGATGCTCAAATGAATAAAACTCAGAATTTGTACCAAGATCCTCCAGAAACTGACCTCAACTATCCACTGGCTGCCTCACCCACCTGACCCTCTACAGAGCCTCAGTGGAAGTCCATACTTATGCCAAGTCATTCTTATTCTTTTTTTTTTCTGGCTTTGGGCTACATCTGGTGGTATTTAGTCAGCTCAGTGTTTGGAGATTTCTCCTGGCAGTATGTGTGTGAGATGATTTGGTGCTGGGGATCAAATCTAGGCCTCCACTGAGATATCTCTCTGGCTTGCCAAGTTTATTCTTCCAGAAATGGTTACCGGATTTAGGGTAGAGTAGGGATATCCAGTTAAATTAGAATTCCAGATAATGACTTTTTAAAATTGTGAAGTATGTCCTATGCATCATTTGTCACATTCCTATAGAATTTCGGTTTTATTTTAGGGCTATACCTGGTGGTAATTGGGGGTAACTACTGGCTCTGTCCTCAAGGGTCACTCGTGGAGGTGGTAGGAAAGCCATACGTGGTGCCACAGATCACGCCTGCATAAGCCACATGCAAGGCGAGTGAGTGCCTTAACCCCTATACTATCTGGCCCCATCTATATCCATTTCTAAAAGAAGAACATTACTCATCCAGAGCTTGCATTTTCCTCTAGTAACTTTATATTCCCAATTCATTATTGTTCCGACCTGAACACACTCCTCCAGAGAGTCCACAAGTCATGGGCTTTTGTCTGCACTGTCTCAGCTTCTCCTCAGAGGAGCATTTCTGGATGTATTTATCTGGATTCTGTAATCTCAGCTGGTATTGGTTTTCACACTTTGGAACACTCACCACTGTGGAAGTTACTTTAAATATTAGTTGACTATTTATAGTCAGAGGTCCCAGTCCCAGTGGAAACACCCTGAGGAGAGACTTCAATCTTCCTACATGGTTCTGTGGCCCCTGCCCTGAGATTAGTCCTGGCACAAAGTAGTATTCAATCATTCTCCGTGGAAGAGTAAAAGAATAACACATCAAAGCGACACTTTATTGCAGAAGTTAATAAAGACTAAATATATTTATTAATTTATTTATTAAGTGTCACAATGGAGACATTACTGGGCCGCTCGAGCAAATCGATGAACAATGGGAGGATAGTGACACTGACAATGGAGTTTGGGGGGCCATATCCAGTGGTACTAAGGGCTTAGTCCTGCTCTAAACTCAGGAATCACTCCTGGTGTGGCTCTGGGGGATCATATGGAGTTCCAGGAATTCAATCTGGGTCTGCCACCTGCAAGGCTTAGCCACTGTACTATCTATCTCCAGCACCAAGATAGCTGTAATTATGATATTCTTTTGCATTTATGTATCATGATACCATTACCATCATTTCACTGGAATATCTGAACACACCGAGGTCCATTTTCTTTTGAGCCAGTAAGGAAAAAAAAGGAATAAAGATTCAAGGGAAAGCCCTAGACCACACAGATAGGAGGTAGGAGTGCAGACAGGCAATCAGGCCTTGTGTGTTTTCCAAATACTTACTGCTGCCCCTTTCAAGGAAGCAGGAATATTAGGAACAGAAAGTAAAGAATCATCTGTGAATAGCAGAGAGCCAAGGATCCCTGGGGGCCTTATCCATGGTAGATCCCTGGAGGAGATTAGAGACGGCACAGAACTCAAGAAGAAGCTGCAATAAGTTTTCAATGTGCCACAAAGCCAGCGGGGTTCTAGTGACAGGATATCTCAGCGTTTCAAAAATCCATTCCGAATCACTGTAGGAGGAGAGATGTCAATTTTCCTTTACACAAGACAGGCAGGCAGCAAATGAATTCCTCTGTAGCCAACCAATGCATCAAGATTCTTCCTCCACCCACAGGCACTCTGCAATGTGGCCAACCTGGTCCCATTTCACCTATATGTACATGGAAGACACCTTCTATAGCCACAATCACTCAATGTGCAGAGTTGATCATATTCTAAAGACCATGGATATGGTTCCCTTTTTCTGTGAATGTGCAGTTTTGCCTGAGATGTAGATCCAGACTAAGAATGCTAAATCATGAGAACAAAGGCTAGCAACAAAGCAGCTGTACCTTCTGATAATACTTGGCTCACTTAATTCTAATCATCTAATATCATCCCTCAAGTATCATATTAAGGAGCATTATATTAAAATTGTTAGTAAGTGCTCAAAAATGCTACTGGCTGCATGCCTCAAATTTAATGTCTACCAGATTTTAAAATTATACCCCATTTTTTTTTCTCTCTCCAAGATTACAAACAAAGGTAATACTTGGGAGAAGTTACACCCTTAGTACAAACAGACAAAAAGAAAGGTATCACCTACTCTTTTTAAAAAATGCTTCAAAATAAATGATTCATCCAATAAATATATAAGGTATTCACCCTTAGAGCTACAAAAAATAGACAAAATTCTTTTCTGGAGATGGTTTTCCATGCACTTGCTTTCAGGGCAGGAAGATGATAGCCACTGCAGGACCTCTGCACTTGCTGTCCTCATTGACTGATAAACAGTTCCACCACATAGCCACATTGTTTCTCTCTCATATTCTTCAAATCCATGAGCAAATACCCCATCCTGACTTTTCAGCTGGGCATTTCCTGACTATGCTACCTAAGAACCATCAGGAACATTTCTTAAACCCTCCCTCAATTTCTATTCTTCCATGGCACTAATCTCAAAGGTATTTTTACTTTTGGGGGAGACACAAAGGTCTGTCCCTCCCTATCAACATAACCTTAACAAGGAATATTCATCTTTCTGATCATTGTGACATCCTCTGCACCAAAGTAGCCATTGGCAGCCATACAGTGGTGTCTAGGTACTGTTCTCACTGACAAGAACAGAGAAATGGCAGATTCCAGCTCTCTGGCACTTGTCTGAAATACACCTGGAATATCTTTGAATAATACACAATAGAAAAGAAAAATTATTAAAAATCATCAGTCCTCAGGCCTGAGGGATGGCTCAGTGCCAATAAGCACCTGCCTCACAAGCCTGAGACTGCATGTTCCATTCCCAATGCTGCTGACAGGCACAGGTGAGGTCCCAGAGCACTGCTGCTTGGGACTTCCGGTGCTGCACCAAAGCACAAAATCTCTGGCCCATGGCAGCCAGGTGTGTTCCAACACAGCAGCTGAAAGCAATGTGCAAGCACCGTGGTTATGAGGGCAATCTCCAGGCAGCGCTGCAACCAGAATGTACATGAGTGGTAAAAGAGGGGTTATTTTTGAGTCAATAGATGGAATATATATGTGTGTGTGTGTGTGTGTGTGTATGCATATACATATGAGTGTATATGTTTCAATTATTTCATAAATGATTAAAATTATAAATGATAGAATTCAACAAGCATACAAATAATATCAGTCATAGGAAATGATTCTAGAAAACTTACAGAGTTAAAAAGAAAGGTCGCTATAAATAAGGAACCTCTAATGAATGAAACAAGCCAGGCAGTAATCATCAAGGGTTGCTAACACCACAGAAGAAAAACCAAACCAGCATTCCATTTCTCCTAATAGAAGTACACAATGCCATTCATGGAGCAATTCTGCAGAAATATATTATGTCTTATCTGATCAATCCTTATCCTTCAATTTATGGAAAACTCAAGGAATAGGGAACCAGATTGTTCAATGCAGGAAAGCAATCAACATATTTCAGAATATAAGATTCTCTAAGGCAAATGAAATTTCTTCAAAAAAAGTTACAAGCAGAAAAAGCCATGAAAGTCAAACCTAAAATTAATAATATAATAATATCTATAATATCTAATTTTCGACATGAGAAGTTATTAGTGATTATGATCAGATTAATGTTTTAAAATTTTCTTTTAAAGATATATATGGATCTTTTAATGTACATTTAAGATAAATTACACATATATGTTGATCTTTTAGGATACATCATCAAGGGATACTGATGCAATTCCTGATGAAAAAGTTTATAATTTCTTTCTTTGAAATAATAAGATCAGCTAAAAGAAATTAGATTGACCTAACTTGATAACTCTTACATCTGAATCATGGGCACAAGGGGCTTTTTTGCCCATTCTCTTCTTTTATATATGTTCAAAGTTTTCCATTTTGAAAAAAGTTTGAAAAAATCTTGACATAAATACTTCATTTTATTAGTGTACAATAGAAAGGAAACAAGAGTTAAAGAACTGCAATGGAACCCTCATCTTCTACATTATCCCAAGGAATCAATTGGTATTGGTTTCCTTGTTTGTTTGTTTGTTTTGGGGGGGCCATACCCAGTGGTACTCAGGACTTACTCTTGACTCTGCACTCAGGGATCATTCCTGGCAGAGCTTGGAAGATCCTGTGGTGTGTTGGGGCAGGAACCTGTCTCAGCCATTTGCAATGCAAGTGTCTTATCTGCTGTACTATCTCTCCCCACCCAGGGATGTTGATTTGGGGATTGCCAAGTCCTGTCCTTTACCCTTCTAATTTTGTGAGACAGAAACCAGAGTCAGAGCATAGAAATAAATGCTTCAATCTAAATCTTTGAAACATTCAGCATCACTAAGAAAAGGATCATGGGAAAAAAGCAAGATGGAGTGACAGAAAGAATTGAGAGATGAGTTGGGCTGACTGACCTATTTTATACAATCCAGAGGGTGTAAATATATTTTTTTCCAAAAAGATGTACTAGAATGTAAGTAACACAAGCAATGAAAATACGTAGAAGAAAAACAGATAAAGAATATGATCATAAATCTGTTACTTCTACTACAGGCAAGAACTATCACATGGAAAAGGAATTTTCTATTTTAAGTGGCCAAATATCTCAAAGGATATTCTCAGGGAACAGCGTCATGGTAGTTCTAAAGAACTCCCCAACCTGTCTCAAAATGTTAGTTATGTTTCTCCATTGAGGTTCTCTCCTGCAACCTAAACAGTCGATTCTTTATTGCTGCCCACATTGACAAATTAGTCTGTGCAGCACCATTTCCAAGTTATCTTTAGCAGCCAACACAGCCCATAAATCCAAATCATTGTACTGGTTATTAGGATTTCATTTCATGCTCGCATTCACAAACATTTAAGCTTTCAACCTTTGCTGTTGGGCATTAATCTTGGCATTAATCAAGGGATTAAGTACGCTGAATTTAAACTCAAGGTTAATAGCATGCTCAGCCAATATTAGTTTTACATATTGCCAAGGGATAACAGGAAGAGGCAAAGACCTTTATGTCTGTTGTTCATGAAATATAAGAGACAGATTGATGAGTAGGGCATAAAATTGCTTCTTTTGTTCCTTTATGAAGGAATCACATGCACACATACACACACGTACATTCGCTCACTCATCCAGTCCAAATTGGCATTTGAAGCAACAGCTTGTTCACATCCTAAGATCTAGCAATCAATCATGGAGCAATTTGATTATTTCAGAGCAGCCAAACTGGCAATGGTTACAAAAGTACTTAGAAAAACAGAACAAACAAATTAAAGAGTCCATAGGGTATGATAGCTGCTCAATGCAAGAATAATTGCATAAGCAAAAAGAAAAAAAGTGTGAGTGTCAAATGCATCAAAATTATCAATATATTATCAATAGGGGTAGAGAAATTCATACTTAATTTCATAAAATCTGAGGGCAGTCAAAGGCTCTGCAGAGAGCTAAGTTAATATACCTGAAAGAATGACATTCAGAGTAATTGCTTTGTAGGGTCTTGTCTCTGTAATGGGAGTAGTTACATGGCTCACAAAAACAGACAGAGAAAATAAACTGCCCGATGACCTGGAAATGCAAAGCTGCCCAACACATCATTCATTCACTCCCACCACTTAGAAGAGCCCAGCCTGGCTTTCATGAGTTAGGATCTCAAGAGGATCACCGCTATCTCTCTGTTGGGTAAGGTATCAAGACTGTGAGTATCTGAAAGTAGCAATGGATACTGATTGGTGGAAACTCACAGAATTAGAGGCTCAATTCAAACTGAAGTGGAACTTAGCACAGAAGTGAGTGGGAAGTCAGCGGTGTCAAGTCCCTTACTTGAGCTAAATTTTCCTTCGATTAAAGGGTAAAGGGGTGACAAAAACAGAAAGTGCAGAATACTGGAGCAAAGCTTGAATCTCTGTGACTTGGCTCTTTATCAGAGCTAAAAAGAGGTTTAAGTGAGAGTGTAAATTTCAGGCTCGAGGCATATAGTGGGGTTTAATTCTTCTCTTGGTCGTCTGCCACCAAACCAGGGCAGTGACTCGACTTCTATCAGAACATCTAGTCCCTACTGTAATGTCAGACCCATAACAAGCATCCCTGGGGTTAACATAAGGAAAGAAATTGATGGCTTTATTTGCTGGGATTTAACAAAAAAGGATCTGTAGAGTACAAGTTGGTGAGGGCAAAAATAGACATTTATACTCCTATGATTCAGTGGAAGTTGGCACATTGAGACAATCAGGGGAAGAAAAATGAAGGAAGAGTGCTGTCTCCCTCCTAGACTGGTCAGCTGGAGAGTGACTAGATGAAACACGTTTCACTTCATTTTTCATATCTGGCAAAATTCTGAAGTTAAATGTAATTGGAAACAAGAACTGTTTTCAATAAGCACTGAGAAAAAGAGTTACGGTTACCTTGTTGATCAAGCAAAGAAATCACATGAAGATATTTCCCTGAATCTTTTTCGCAAGCACAAGAGAAGCCTGGCACAGGGTGCCTGGTATAAACAAGTTTCAGGTAAAACGAAGTTGCCAAAGAAAAAAAACTTTCAAGAAAATAAGAGAAAAATAAAGCGAGCTGAACAAACAACACTACAAAGTCACTGATGTCCTAGATTTAAAACAAACTACAGAGGAATGAACTGGCCTTAGCAAACATCTCTAATCATTTTAAATTAACATCAGCAGGGGTGGCCTGCTGCTTGCATATCTAGCTCACAGTTTTAATGCAAACAGAAATTCAGAGCCAGGAAAAAGGATTCAAGAAAAACAGCTCATTTCCACATTACAAGGTAATATAAGATCTAAAATCAGACTTGTAAGTAGGAATGATATATGAATCCTAATTCTCTAACGTAGAGCCTGGGTAACCATATGAAATGTTTCAGACTAAGTGATAGCCCAACGTATCCTCAAATCACAACATCACTATTACTATCACCCCGTTGTTCATCGATTTGCCTGAGTAGGCGCCAGTAACATCTCCATTCATCCGTGTCGTGTGCTAGTGTAGCCTGATGCCATATTGGGGGCTCTTTCAGGGTCAGGGTAATGAGGACCATCATTGTTACTGTTTTTGGCATATCAAGTACTCCACGGGTAGATCACCTTCACAGGTGTTCCCAGTCAGGCATATATGCAGGCAGGATATTCTCGGTAGCCTGCTGGGTTCTCTGAGAGTGAGAACTAGATGATAAGAGGTCATCGTCCTAGCGTGTGGAAAGCGGTCTCAGCATGGATGAGCTAGGACAAGCCTCATGCATGAAGAAACCGGCAGAGGATCCCAGGTGTGCAGGACACAGGGCTGAGATCTCCAAGCCAGCTCGGTTTGGGACTGGGCCTCCTCCACCCAGATGCCCCATCTTCCAGTAGCTAGACAGTTACATCCACGAACTGCCATGTAACCCCATCAATGGCCAAGATCCAGAGACTATAAAATCAAGCTCCCGGAAGAGAACAAAGCAGAATCCCCTGCCCCCATGCCTGGCTGTCCTCACCAAGGTCCCTTGGAAGGGGAGCAGATTGAGTTTCCCTCTTCACCCTGAGTAGAGCCCTGGTAGCTGAAGACCTCCGGGACTCAGTCACAGCCACAACAACATCAAAACATTTTTTTTTTTAAACAGCTATGTTTGGTGAGCATCTTCTATCTGTTAGGTTCTATTTTAATCATATTCCTGTACTCAGGAATAATTATAGTAGAATACTTAAATTAGTAAGATACTTAGAAAAGCAAGCAATATTGAAATGACTATATAGAAAGGGTCTAAGGCCCCCAAAAGAGAAGTAACTTTTTTCTTTTTAATTTATTATAGTAAAGGCAATGTGCTACCTACAGTGTTGACTTAGATACAGTGTTGACTTAGGTCTTAGTGTACAGTCTCTTCACTGCACCACCATCAAAAGGTCCAAGACCACCCACGCATGACCCTGTGTCACCTCCCTCTTCCCCATAATCTGATGGTCTCATTTTATATTCCAGTACCCAGAGTTTTCTATCAACTGATATTATTTATACTCTTCTTTTATTTTCCTGGATATACAACAGGCGAATGAGAACATTCATAAGGGAAGGTAAATTTTCCACCAGCGCAGAGATTAGAAAACATGAGATACAGAAGCACAAGTCAGTTATCAGACAAGGTAGCACTCCCTCCTAAAGTGACCATTTTGGTGAAATTCCATTCTAAAACTTATAGATATACCTGTTATGATACTATGATAAAATGGGGGAAAAATTGAAATGTCAGAGTTCAAAGGTTATTTCCAAATTATAAATAAGAAAAAGAAGTCCTTGAATCTCTCTCCAGAGGAATGATCTCTACCCCTTACTGGCTCAATTACCCACATCCATTCTTTCTCTTTCATTTGACTCTTAAAATAATGAATACCCCACAGGATGCCAAGAAAATCTGTTCTCAGTAATTGTTGACAATCAATGACTACAATAACTGTTCAATAAGCACTCACTGAGCTGAAAAACCTCATCATCTGCAATAAGAGAATAAACAGGCTAATGAAGTACCTTTCCCCACCTTGAAACAAGGAAAAAGTAGCTCAGAAGTGAAAAACCAAAACTCCATCATGTCTATATGGCCCATATCTTCTTCATACAGCCCTGCTTATCCACACTCCTCTTGATTTAGTTTTGTCGATTCTTTATTTTTTTCCCCCATCTTAGCAACATCCATTTTTGGGGGGGAGTGGGTTCCAGGTGGCCACTTTACAGGAAGGGGTCTGGGACCCAGACAACAGTAGTGCTTTTCCACGATCTCCTTCTGCACCTGCTCAGAACCACCATGGTGGGAATCTAAAAACTTTTCTCAGCAGTTCAGCCTGACATGCAGACTCTTAGGAAGCCATGAAATTAGCTCAGCTTGTCAATCAGGAAGCACTGCTGGACTGTGGCTAAATTCTATCAAATGGGAAAGGGAAAAAAACTTTTGAATATTAAACTGAATGAGGTACCTTTTCCTCCAGGCAGGAAAATTTATTTCTCACTGACTTCTTACAGGAGTGAAGGTTCACTCAGGGCCCCGGGGCTTATTCTCACAGAATGACCTGAAGGGGCAGCTCCAGGAGACCCAAGCTCATACAGAAGCACCATAAAAGCAGCTTGCAAGCCACCTGCCAATGATGCTCGCCTGTACCCAACTCGTGGTACTTTGAATTACCAAGCTGGTATTTTAATTATCATCCACTGAGGATTCCCATGGTGGCCTGGGGATGGTCTTGGTGTAATCTTGCCCCCTTAATATATATGACCGGATCTTGAAAGGAAGGAGACGTAAAGAGGGAGGGAAGGACAGCTGCAGAGAATTCAGAGTTGCATGGAGCTGTATCAGTTTTATCTGGAACTCCATACAAACCAACTCTATTCATTGTGGTACAGAGAAAGGAGGCCCCTAAACCTCTCAAGGACAATTACGAGAAAGGCAATGAATTCAGCCTCAGAAATGGAGGCTATTTCCACACCACCAGGCAGCACCCGGAAACTGCTAACTATTGAACAAACAGCAAGAACATGCAAAATCAGGGGGAATTAAAACACAGGTGAACAAACAAATAAGTCAGCCAAGAGAACACATAGCCCCTGAAATCAGCTACCAGTACCCATTTCTGAAACCATTAGGGCTACTTTGCCCATTGAGCGTAAAGGGAAAAGTCAGCAAATTTCGATTCTCTGCTCAGAATTATTCCCTCTAGTTTGCTCTGGAGAGAATCTTAACTCTCTCCCATCCCTCTGATTTTCCTCAAGGTGAAATGGAGATCACTGAAGCATGTAAGAAATTCCATGTGGTCTGTAAAATGCTCTGTAACCCTTAAAATAAGCTGCCATTTCAATCAAGGACACCCATGAAAATGAAACTCAGATTAAAAGAAAAAAAAGTCAAACTTAATAACTCAGCCTGGAGCAAAGAGCTAAATCAGTTAGTTGATAAGCATATGAAAGGGAACTTGAAATCACTAATCATTAGGCAAAGCAAATGAAAATCCTACGAAAAGACTACCTTATATTTATTAGGATGGATATTATAAGAAAAAAATAATCAGACAATGACAAGGTTTATTGTGGATGGAGAGAAACTGGAATCCTGTGCGTTGGTGGTAGTAACGGTTACAACCACAGTAGAAAGGGCTACACAGTACTTCATAAATGTAAGAACAGAATTACTAGCAATTCTACTTCTGGACACAGACCGTAAAGAATAAAAAGTAGAGTCCCAGTGAATTAGTTGTATAACCCATGTACATAGCAATATTGCTCACAATGGCAAAATGGTGGAAACAACCCAAGTGACTTGCTCATCAATAAAAATAGAGCGGTCAAATGTGCTCTATATTCATGATGCTCTATCTATTTAGCCTTAAAATGGATGGTGAACTTCTGACATCTGTCTCGGTGGATATGATACTAAGGGGTGTTGGGGGAATTCATTCATTCATCATCATCCTGTTATTCGATTGCCTCGAGCAGGCCCCAGTAACGTCTCTTTCATCCTAGCCCTGAGATTATATTCAAGGCTCTTTAGGAGAATGAGACCCATCATTGTTACTGGTATTTGGCATATTGGGTACGACACGGGGAGTTTGCCAGACTCTGCCCTGTGGGCAGGCTACATTCGATAGCCTGCAAGTTTGTCCAAAGTAGGAATGGGATAATAAGATGTCATAAAAAGATGTCCTGATAAGATGTCGCGTGGCCGCAAATGTGGCCGCGCGGTTCCGGGAGCTGGATTTTGGGGGGAATAAGTCCATCTAAATAAAGGCAAATGTTGCAAGATTTCCCCTATTTGAATACTTACAGAAAGAGAATACAGAATGGAAGCCAGTGTTCCAGTGAAGGCAGAACAGAATGTGGAGTGATGACAATGAACAGAGTTGCAGGGTGAAAGATATTTGCAAAAATTAGCAGTAGAGGAGGATGGGAGTGGTTGTTCAGCCATATGAATGCCCCCAGCGACACATTCTAGTGAAATCAGCATACTTTTGTTGTGTATATTAGTACACATTCTTAAAAGGGTGTGGGGGGGAGCAATATTACTTGAGGGCAGGTATAATAATGAAAATGGGAACCATCAACCCTCCCTCTGTGTGAAAACAGTACATCCAAGCATTCTAAACCCTGGTCTCAGCGGAAACACAGACTAACCAAACACAGGTGTCCAGTCCCATACCACCCTCCCCAAAGCCAGAAGAAGTCACTCACCTCACTGAGGTAAATAAAAAAGGAGCAGGTGGACCCATCCACTCCATATTCTGCGTAGCAGGGATCCGAACGCCACATGTCTTTCATCCACTGAAACAGAGCCACAGGAGAACACCTGTGAGCAGGGCGGACTCAGTGCTGACAGCGGAGGTGGGAGTCAAGGGGTGAGGAGGGCACCCAATCTATGGCCTCAGACCCTGAACAAAGGGTTCCAGAACCACACAGGACAGACCCTACTTTTGGAAATCCTATGGCAGATGCTGAGCTGGGCCCTGACAGGAGAGCTTAGGGTAGCCTGAGCCCATTGCTCAGGAGAAGCAATGCTTGGACTTTTTTGTTTTTCTTTGCTTTTTGGGTCACACCTGGCAATGCACAGGGGTTACTCCTGGCTTTGCACTCCGGAACTATACCTGGCAGTGCTCGGGGGACCATATGGGATGCTGGGAATCGAACGCCCTACCCGCTGCTTGGAGAGTTTTAGCAAGAGCAAGTACCCCCCAAACTCTCCCTGGAAACCTCTTCTCCACTATCACATTTCTTGGACAGAACCCCCAAACCAGGGCAGTGTGGTGTGAATCCCCTACCAAGGAATGCTCCCAGGGAGTGAGCTCAGCTTCCTCAGAACAAACCTAAACTCGGAGTGCAAGAGTGGTGTCCTGAAGGGCGAGCCAGAGAAGTGGGATTTTTTCTTGACAATGCTGTTAAGTGTGCAAGTGTGACCAGGGGTCCCTTGGCATTCAACTACAAATGCAAATGTGACATTTCAGTCACCATCTGGAGATCTCACAGGAGGGAACTGCTGCTACATAAAGGCAGGCCCTTACCATTGGCCTTGCAAGGACCATGGACTAGAGGCTGGGAAATGGGGCTTAGCAGCTTCAAAGATACTGCAGGCAGCCGGATGGCCCCACCACTGAGAGCTCTGTGTATCTCATGGACTTGCATTGGCAGAGAATTGTTAGGGACAGTATTCCAAACTAGCAGGATCAAGCCACCTTCCCCTTCCCCATCTTTTTCACTGGGGATGAAAAGAGAGCAGGTGAGGGAAGGAGGGAGTATTAGTGAGATGGAGAGTGACAGGACTAAATTACCACGGCTTCTGCCTTACCTTGATTTTCCCCTCACAGTGGGGGTAGCCATCCATAGGAGGCAATACACATTTTTCTTGAGCTCCATTAATGATATCTGTCAAGAATGAGAAAGAACAAAGAATAACCATGAGTTCTCTGAAACACCAACCTAGCTCCGTGGCGAGCAAGGGGGAAGGGAGAGAAAAAAAAAAAACAGAAGAGAGAGGTTTCTCCTGAAAACTGGACCGGACTCACAGAACTTCTGTGGCTGGCAGGGGCCCACAGGAGCGCTTATTGGGAAATCTGTCACTGGAAACCCGAGTATTTAAGCGGGGAACAGGATAGGAAGCCTGAGATTCAGTGGGTTCTGGAGCTGAAGGGGTAGGACTGAGCCTTGCAGACAAATCAAGGACACAGTTCCCAAAAGACACTGCTTCAGCTGAGGTGTTCAATGGGGTGGGGGCGAAAGAGAAACAAGACTGAGGAGTAGGGCTGGAGCAATAGCACAGTGGGTAGGGAGTTTGCCTTGCACACAGCTGACCCGGACTCGATTCTTCCATCCCTCTCAGGGAGCCCGGCAAGCTACTGGGAGTATCCCGCCTGCACAGCAGAGCCTCGCAAGCTCCCTGTAGTATATTCGATATGCCAAAAACAATAAGTCTCATTATGGAGATATTACTGGTGCCCGCTCGAGCAAATCAATGAACAACGGGAGGACAGTGCTACAGAGGAGAAGGGCAGCAGAAAGCCACCACTGACAGGGGTAGTTTCATATGGAGCCAGTTCTGAAATTTCCATCGCTCTCCTTTGCTTCTAAGGCTGCCTCACAATAAACTCTCTAGTAGCTAGCCTAAGTGGAATCCTCCCCTTGTGACTACAGTCGAACCCCCAAAAGAAAGCCTTTATGAAGCTTGCTGTTCAGTGATGGACCACATGCAAATTATTTGACATACAAGGGCATGACACATGTGATGTTGACAGAACAGAGCCCGCTGGGATACTACACTCAGATTCTCAGGCATTTTGCTGGACCAGTAGCAAAGTTGTGAAGAGTTGTGAAGAAACAGGAGCTGAGCCGGGCAGTTGAGCTCACAAGGTAGAGATGGTCTTCAAGGAAGTGAGACTATTTCAAAGGCAGAGACATGCTGACTGGAATTATGATCAGTCAGAAGGGGCTAGAGTGATAGTACAGCATGTAGTGCATTTGCCTTGTACACAGCCAACCTGGGTTCGATCCCTGGCATCCTATATGGTCACCTGAGCACCACCAGGAATAATTCCTCAGTGCAGAGCCAGGAGTAAACCCTGATCATGGTCAGGTGTCCCCCCCCACAAAAAGCAAAAAAAAAAAAAAAATTCAGTCAGAAGCAATCAGTGTTCAAACAGGAAAGTCCTTGTACCCTAATAAAGACCCTGGTATTTTAATAATTTGTGTGTGTGTGGGGGGGGGATGGTGTTGGGAAGTGGGGGTTGGTGTGTATCAAACATGCCAGTGCTGGGGACTGCATGTGGTTCAGTGATCCTAGCAGTGCTTAGGGAACCATATGTGGTGCTGAGAATGGACCTGGAGCAAAGCAAGCACCCTAACCCCCCTACGATCTTTCTAGTCCAAAATTTCAATCGTAAAAACAGTGAAAAATAAAGATTCTGATCTTTATTTAAGTGGATGGAGCAGTCCTAAAGGATTTTTAGGAAGCATGGTTATCACTGAATTTCTCAGGACAGAAGAACCTTTGTTGGAAGCTAAGAAAACCCTAAACTTATATGCTTCTTTTTAGGGGCCTATTACATTTCCCAGAAATGCTGGGAAAACATTCTAACTTTTGGTGCAGATTGCGTCTATACAAAGCATTCATGAGAAATCAGGTCCCAAGACAGTACCACGTGCCAGACATATTTAAACATTGCATTGGCTTCTCTTTTTGTGTGTGTGTTTTGGGGTCTCTCCTGGTGATGCACAGGGGTTACTCTTGGCTCTGCACTCAGGAATTACCCCTGGCGGTGCTCAGGGGGATCATATGGGATGCAGGGTTGGGTCAGCTGCGTGTAAGGCAAATGCCCTACTCACTGTGCTATTGCTCCAGCTCCTGTCTTGGCTTCGGGGGCTAGAAGAGAGGTTGGGATTAAAAGGGTGCTGAGTTGGACCTGTCCCTTGAAAATCAGTCCTTTTGAGAGTAAGAAGCTCTTAGCTGTTGATTCAGTGTTTACAGTTTGTTCAGACTCTCGAGAGTGTACAATTAGATTGGGGAGCACTGTCCTTGGATCTCATTGATACCTCTGTTTCCCCATCTGCAAAGTCAGAGTAACTACACCTCTCTTTCATTCAGCTCTTATTAAATAAGTTAACATTTGTAAAAAGTCTGGTCTGCAATTCCCAACAGCTGACACCACAGACCACAGCAGGTGCTTAAAAGTTGGCATTTGCTAAGTAATTACACACAATTTTTGTAATATCCAGGAAATCAATATTTCAAATGCGCAGCTGCTTCTGGAAGTGCATTCTCTGTGTTTGTGAAATAAACGCAGACTGGAAGTGGTAGCTCTCCCGACAGTGCCCATTCTTTCCTTCGCAAAAGAGAGTTGCCACAGAAGCCGCTGACAAACGGGCTGCCTATCCAAAGAACAGCAAGTGCTTTTCAACGATGCTGCTCCTATCAACTTCAGATTCTTGTTTGGTTTGCCAACACTTGCCTAGCAAATACACAGTAAAGGGTCCAAGAAATGAAGCTGATCAGAAACTTAAAGGATGTTTAAGAAGAAACACTCCTCTTTCTTCACACACCGAATATGAATCTCACTCAGCCAATAAGCTAGCAAGTGCACGTGAACCAGTGAGCAAAACCTGGATGCTGACATGTGGGTCTCTACGTGAAAAGTGTCAAGCAACAGAAATATCTTATGCCAAAGATCAGCAATATTTTCCGGCAGATAGTAAATATTTTCGGCGCTACAGGCCACCCAGTCTCTGTGGAAACCACCCCACTCGGCTGTTGTGGCAACCTAAGCTGCTGAGACAATGGGGGGAATGAACGGGTGTGGCTGTGTTCCAATAAAACTCTATTAACAAAAACCGGCTCACAGCCATGTGTCTGCTGTATTAAGAAGGTGCCAAAACGAGGCTCCTTGTTTCTGCAGAGTCCTACCAAACAGGATCCTTGGGATACCAGCGGAATCCATCTGCAGGGAGGGCTCTGATCTCACTTCTTCCACCTCCCATCCTCTCTCTGTCTAGTCAAAACCTCTCCTCAAAGCTCCAGGGTCAAAGCATCAGATTGAGAAAGAGCAGTCCTCATCCTCCTTCCTTCTTCCCAGGCCAGGATGGGAAGCAGGATGCAATGAGGGTTATTTTCTATTCCGATCTCTCCTACCAAAGCCAGAAGTCTCATTCTTTCCTTCATAGGGGTCCATCTAACTATTTCGGATATGAGGACCAACTAGGGAGGCTATGTCTTTCTGCTCCACCAGCAAAACCTCAGTGGGGGCTCTGCTTCCAGACACACCTACAGGTTCTGCCTGATGCATCTTCCTGGGAGACCCAGTTGAGCTGCGGGCCCGGCAAGGCCTGCATGCTTCTCCCACTGGTAGTTTGTCTATCTCCTTGTCCAATTCTGTTGCCAAGAGCTAAGATAACCATCTTCATGTGCTCAGGCTTGATTTGACACTATGGCACCCGGACATATTTCCTCTTAAAAGATAAAGGGTCTCCAGCTATTCTGTTTTGTGTGCAAGACAAGGTAATGTTTCTCCTAGAACACCCGATAGCAACAGGCAGCTCCCTGTATCAGATGGCCCCGCAGAGCACCCCTGGGAATGCAGTGCTGGCCCCGCCAGCTCAGAGCCAGCCAGGAACTGACTCAATCCCTGTGTGCAGTCTGGACTCCAGCTCTTGCCAGCACCTCCATCAGCTGGCCTTGCTTCAGAAGTTAATAGCAATAAATCAGGCAAAAATCAACCACGGTGAAATGTAATCTCCCATTAAAAATGACCTCACCAGTCATTCTCAGCTTGGCAAATCTACATTTAGGGCCACTTTTCATTTGCATTATGAAAAAAAATGATTTAATTTTTGAAAGTGAGTCATATGCACCCTTTCCAGCCTCCATTCTATAACTCCGTAAGCGGAAGCTCTATCACCACCAAAGGAGCTGGGGAGCCAAAGGCAGGGAATGGGTGCTCCCACTCTCAGGGGGCCTTTCACCCGCCCACTAGGAACCTAGAAACAGGTTCTTTGTCTTTTGTTGTTTTTTATTCTCTCTCTCTCTCTTTTTCTCTCTCTCTCTCAACCGGCTATATAATCGTTCTACCAAATAATTTTGGTTAGAGCTACATGGGACTTTGGAAGTTGTTCTTGTTCATCACTTCTTTTTAAAGTTTATAACATGCAAATTAATATATTATTTTATTATTTTTTTTATTAGTGGAATACCATGAGGTACCATTGTCGACCTACAAACTTTCGTGATTGGGTTTCAGTTACACAATAATTGAGTACCCATCCCTCCACCAGTCCCCATTCTTCACCACCAATGATCCTAGTAGCCCTCCCACCCCCACCCCCCATCCCCCCACCTCGCCTCTGTGGCAGGGCATTCCCTTTTAATCTCTCTTTCATTTAGGGTGTTGTAGTTTGCAATAGAGACATTGAGTGGCCATCATGTTCAGTCTATAGTCTACTTTCAGCACGCATCTAGCATCCCAAGCAAGTCCTCCAAACATCCTTTACTTGGTGTTCCCTTCTCTATCTGAGCTGCCTTTTCCCCCAGCATGTGACGCCAGTTTCCAAGCCCTGGAGCAGACCTCCTGGTACTTATCTCAACTATTCTTGGGGGTTTGACTCCCATTCTGTTACTTTATATTCCCCAGCTGATTGGAGTCTTTCTATGTCTGTCCCTCTCTTTCGGGCTCATTTCACTTAGCATGATATTTTCTAAGCAGAACCACTTGGATGTCAATTTCATGACTTCATCTGTTCTAACAGCTGCATAGTATTCCATTGTGTAGTTGTACCAAAGCTTCTTCAACCAGTCATCTGTTCTCAGGCACTCGGTTTTTTCCAAATTTTGGCTACTGTGAACAGTGCAGCAATAAACATAGAAGTGCAGATATCATTTCAACTGTACTTTTTGGCCTCTCCGGGATATATTCCCAGGAGTGGTATTGCTGGGTGAAATAGGAACCCAGTTTCTAATGTTTTGAGAATCGTCCACACTGTTTTCCAAAAGGGCTGAACCAGTCGGCATTCCCACCAGCAGTGAAGGAGGGTCCCTTTCTCGCCACGTCTGTGCCAACAGTGATTGCTTTTGTTCTTTTGGATGTGGGCCAGTCTCTGGTGTGAGATAATACCTCATTGTTGTTTTGATCTGCATCTCCCTGTGTTCATCACTTTCTTGAGCCAGAAAACTGAGGCCTAGAGAGATTAAGTGTCTTCTCAGTCAACCATTACACACAGCACCTCCATGGCCAAAGCATTCTGTATACTGCATGCAAGTATCTGTCTTCCAAGTCAAGGTTATTTCTACTACATTGTTAATAGGTAGTAAACGGCTTACAACTGCTATATTTAAAGTGACAAACTTAAACCTCTGAAAAAGCACCTTCTTGGGCTATGTGGGTTGGCTAGGAACCCAGAAGTACAGTGAAGGAGGGTAGATGAGACAGCCAGAGTCAGTGTGCTTCATTTCTCTATGCCCAACTTCCTAGGAATGAATTCACACTGGTGAAGGCTATGAAAACATATTAATTTTCCCCTCACATCATCTTGTGTAAAACCTCTACCCAATATGTATTAATGATGCCTCATGAATAAGATATACCAGGAGAGATGAAAGCAGAGATTCTTGTAGAACAAGTTTGCCTCATTTTCTTACCTAGCTAGTTAGCATTTTTCTTTACTACTAATCTGATTCTGAAGAGAATAAAATTCTATTCTTTGAGGCTAAAAAAAAAAATTAAGTATAATTTTGTCATAAAAATTTAAATCATAATAATGGCCAAATAACCCTAGGTTATTTATACTAACCTTTGTCACATCCAGTGTTTAGCATTATTATTGCAGGATTAACTGTCTAATTAAGCTTTTAAGCCAATATAATAACATTCTCATACTTGTTGTAAAATAGAATTAGAAAAAAAGAGTACCCAGGATTTAGAGATTCAGTAGGAGCAAGAAGCATAAAAATGCTGTGAACAAATGAACACACACAGACTTTTATTCTAAGTCCCCAGGTACTACTATTGACAAAATATATGTCAGATTTTTATGAATATTCAAGCAGAAAAAACCTCACCTTCATTAGTCATCAGAGAAATGCAAATCAAAGCTACAATGAGACACCACCTCACTCGTTAAAACTGCTATGATAAAAAAATTCAGATAATAGAAAATGTTGGCATGGATCTGAAGATAACAGCACTCAAACACCTGGTAGCAGTATAAAATGATGCAGGTATTTTGAATTTGGTAATGATTTAATGATCTGGATAGCTATATTTAAAGTTAAATATAGGATTATCTTTGATCCAGAAATTTCACTCTTAGATGCATACCCAAGATTTAAACAACTACACAAACCTAGGGTTATTTGGCTATTATTAAATGGTCACAGTGGAATCATTCATAAGAGCCAAAAGATGAAAACCACCCACATGTTTATTATTGATAAACAAAATGTACAATGGAATGTTATCTGTCATCAAAAAAAAATAAAAGACTGATTCATTCCACAATATAAATGAATTTTTAAACACATTAAGTGAAGGACAGTCACAAGGACAGTCTATTAGGACTCCATTTATACGAATTGTCCAGAATAGGCAAATTTACAGAGACAAAGATTTACAGAGACAAAGACTGCCTGGTGCTCAGGGCTGGGCGAAGGAAAGGCTGGGAAAGAAAGAGTGAAAACTGACAGACACAAGATAATGGAAATGCTCTAAAACTGATTATAGTGATGGTGCTGCAACTTTGTGAATACAGTTAGAGTAATTGAATCACGCACTTTAAATGGGTGAACGGAGTAATGTGCAAATTATATCTTAATAAGACTGTTACATAAACAGCAGCAGAAAGAAAACAAAAAACCAGGCTACTGATTCATTCAACAAATTGTGCACCTAAATAAACATCTCTGGAGAATGTTTGGGACCTTCCTCAATAGCATACAGGGGAACATATGCAAGCCTTGCCTTGAAAGATCCTAGAATATGTCGCAACCTTACATGACAGAAAAGGCCTGAGCAAGACAGAAAAGGGAACTAGCAAGCAAGAAAAGAGATGACAGGCAAGACGAGGTCGCAGCGGATTGTGGTGGTTCAGAGTGCCCAGAGGTTTCTAGGAAGCGACAGGTCATTTCCATTCTCCCAGATGCCATCTCCTCCCTCCACAGAAACAGAACTTTTCAGCTGTACACCTGGCCACCTTGCAGGGCCTAGTCTCTGGCTAGTTGTGACCATGTTCACCAAGTTCAGGCCAAGGGGATAAAGTACTCTACCTTCTACAAGTTTCCTGTCTCAACAGCTTGGCTGGCACCTTACCAGACAACTGAGATTCAAATTAAGTTTGAAAGTAGAACACAGGAGAGAAAGAAAACATGAGGATATAGAGGATCAAGAATCATGATAACCACACAGACTGAGCATCACCTACCATCTCCACCAAGATCCACACCCTAACACTCCTCTCAGTAACCCACAGAGGTGAATGTTATCATCTCTGCTCCCAAAGAGAAGACACCGAGGACCAAACACTTCAAGTGATCTGACCAAGATGGATCTGACCAATGGATGAGTAACCTCATTTCAGGTCACTTTTAGAGGAAACCACTGTCAGGAACCAATAAAGAAGTGTGGAACAATAAAAAGGAGGAAAGGCCAGTGAAAGAAAACAAATTTTAACCTTACGTTCCCACACCTAGAATATTTTCAGAGTACAGATTCATGTACCTAACAGCCCTCGATTCCTGAGAAATGGGAGCAAAAAATGCAGGGTAAGGATTTTGGAGGAGAGTCTCGGGCACTAACGTTACACATCAGTACCATAAATGTTAACATCATTGTAACCATGATACATAAAACACAATACAATTATTTTTTAAAAGAAATTATGGAGGTTGAAGAGTGGGGGAAGGGAGAGAGATGGAGAGATGGTGGGGGGAGATTGAGACAGAAGAAAGAAAAGTGCCTTTAGAGGTAGGTAGGAGTGGGGAGTGGGGGGTGATGGGAGGGAAAACTAGGGACATTATTGCTGGGAAATGTACACTGGTAGGGGGTTGGGTGCTGGAATACTTACTGTATGACTGAAACCTAATCATGAACAGCTTTGTGAGGGCTTATCTCACAGTAATTCAATTTAAAAAATCTTTAGGAAAGAAAGAAAGAAAGAAAGAAAGAAAGAAAGAAAGAAAGAAAGAAAGAAAGAAAGAAAGAAATTTTGCAGATGCAGGGCTGGGAAGATGGCTGAAAGGACTGGAGCATGCACTCTAAAAGTGGTGGTCTCTACCTAGTCGAGGCATCAAACGGCTGTTGGACATCTCTAGGTGTAGCCCATCCCCTTAGCCCCCATCAGCCGTAAATAAAAATAAATGATGGCAAGATCGACAGACTCCATATTGCTACCGGATCTTCCAGGCTTCTGAGAACACATTTCTTCCTGAGAGAAACAGGAAGGGGGCAGCATCTGATTGTAGAGTGGGATACAGTGGATCTGGGAAAACAACTGAAGACTATGAGCAAGATGCTAAGGATGAGGGGGGAAATTAAAAAGAGAAAAACCACACTCTAAAAAGTAAAAATTTGGCCATGTATCTTATTTGGGGGACTGCGGGGTGGGACACATTCTATACTGCCCAGGGATGAGAGATCAGTCCTGGAGGTCGTCGGAGTCATATGGGGTGACGGGAATAGAATCCAGGCCAGCTGTATGGTATGTGAATACGCTACCAGCTGTACCATCTCTCCAGCCCTGGGCCATGTATTTTTAAAAATATACGAGTATGTAAAATCTTTTTTTTTTCCTTCATTCACACCAGATAGGTAAAGTACCATATGCGTAACAAGATTTAAGGGAGGCACATGTCACACAGATGTATGAGCACCCAATCATTATGCTTATGAACCAGGAAAGGATCCTGCATAAAATCTTTATGGCTGAACAAAATTGACAACAAAGTTCCAACGCTCACTAGAAAGACAATCCAAGCTATTTTTTGAACACAGTCTGTAAAGACAATTATGGCTGTTCATCCCCTCCTTTGGATTCTAACCGCTTCTAATGTCTTTCTTAAATAGCCCTTTTACATCCACTTTCATTTGATTAAACTCTCATTGATGCCCACTTAGGAGGTAATTGATAAATTCTTTTCAAATTTCTAAATGTATTTCCAAAATGACACTGCCATCAGCCTACAGTGAGACTGCTACAAAAATCAACTGGTGGATCAATGTTGAAATAAAATGCCAGCTCCTGCACAGGCCACCAGGCTATCTTCCTTCTCCTTACAAAGCATCATGCTGCTGTGCAATGAACTATGAGAGAACAGCACTTCGGTGTCTTGGTATCCAATCACACATAACCCACGTGGGGGACCTGTAGAAAAGAGGACTGGACACAAAGGACAGGGTTTGCAAGCACAGGAGTGTTTAAGAAATCCCACCTGATCTTGCCTTCCTGAGCCAATTTTTCCTCACGTAAGAGTCAGCAAAACCTTCTAACCTCTGAGTTACCTTTCTGTGCCAGAAACTACGTCTGATGCTCACTGATGGTCTTATATCACCCTCACTTTATTATTATTGTTGTTGTTGTTATTTTGTTCGGGGGCCACATCTTGCGATTCTCAGGTGTTACCTCCTGGCACTACGCTCAGGAATCACTCCTGGCTGGCTTACATGGGATGCGGAGACTGAACTCACATAGGTTGCATGCAAGGTAAGTGTCTTACCCGCTGTACTATCACTCCAGGCCCACCCTCACCTTATTCTAAGGGTGACAGGAAGTAGTCAATGACCATCAGCCATAGCTGAATAAAGAAGGCTGAGGAGCAGAGGCATAAGAAAGGCAGGTGGCCTAGACCAGTGGTTTTCAACTGTTGGTCCATAAACATGGATTGGTGCTCAGGTGCAGATGTGTAAAATCACTGATCTACTTTCAATTTAAAGTGGCCGTCTTCAACTACTGGTATGTACAATGATGCCGGTCTGCAAGTTTAAAAAGCCTTAAGACCAATGTATTCTACACCACTCTGGACTATCTCATGCTCAACTCCCATTTGTTCATTCTGTCTTCTGTTCAATAATGTGTCCTATGAGCTGTGTGTTCTTGTATCTCTGATGCCCATTCTTGGTTCTTTTGATGTTCTAATGCTGAGTGGAGTGTGAACTAAATTCAGAGATTCTAATGTCTTGGGTTTATGAAAGGTTCAATGTAATTACTTGTCTTTTCAAAAGAATTGCACAGGGCCAGGGAGATATCCCTAAGGCCTCGAGCACAGGCTTTGCAAGCAAGAGCCTGGGTTTAACCCCCCAGATTCCCACCCAAAGCTATGCACCATATGTGCCCTGAGCACAACCAGGTATAACCAATAATGAAAAATAAAACTGTGTATTCTAATGACTCTATGACTAGAAGATAAAACTGAGTTTTCAAAATGTCTTGGATAATCACTAACTTTTTTCTGCATAAATCTACATGTGCTCATCACTATGCGAAAGCCATAATCTGTAAATTTATGCTTAATTTTTTCTCAGTTATTTTTCTTTTTAATTTACAATTGAGTTTTATTTATTTTTTTATTGAATCACCATGAGACACAGTTACAAAGCTTTCTTGTTTGAGGTTCAGTCATACAATGATCAAACACCCATCCCTCCACCAGTGTTCATTTTCCACCACCAATGTCCCCGCTAACCCTTCCCCACCTAACCTCACCCCTCCCCCTGCCTCTACAGTAGACAATTTCCCTCTTACTCTCTCTCTACTTTGTGGCATTATGGTTTTTCCTCTCATTTCTTCTGCAATAAATTGTTCTTTGAACTTTTAGGAAACAATGAGAGAAAGATGTAAATATTCCATGTAGGTATTATGTCTGAGTATCCAGTTATAATAAATGGACATAACATTCACTACATTTGGGAGAATGATAAGTGTCAAAAAGAAAAAGTTATACCAGTGTTTTATTTCAGGAAGAAATAGAATGTTTCCAAGGACATGGGAACCAATGTCGAAATCAGCAGCTTTTAGGTAAACAGGATCAACTGTATGGTAAAGGTTGCAATTTGACTATAAGCAGTGAATATAACATAGATCTTACAGATGTTGACTTGGAGTGATATATATTGAAAACCTATAAAATGTTATATAACAAGGCTGCTTCAGACACTGTACTGACAGATTCTGATGCACCCTCAGATGTCAATTTAGCCCTAAGAAAATACTACGTAGGTGGCAGGCATTTAACATTCAGAATTATATTTGCAAAACTACATCAGGTTCTCAGATTCTGTGTGTCTCTCTCCATACGTTCATGTGACATGTGGTGGGGTAGAAGCAGTGGGTAGCTAGCTTAATGGAACACACGTGCTCTTGGAATATGTAAAATTTGGAATATAGTTTCTTTATCCCCTCTGGTAACGAGCAATCCTAGTTTTCTTTTGAATCACAATTGAGTTAAAGCACAGATCATATGTTTCTGACTAATCTTACAAATTATCCAAGGTCTTAGAGGCTTGGATTTTGTTATAAAAAAATAGAGAAAGATACATATAGTAGGTGTATGTTTATATTTCTTTTTAAAATGGAAACATATAAAATTATTTGTCATAAAAACAAGTAACATTCCTTGGCTATTTTAATTGTACAAACTGCTAAAAAATTGGGTGTTTTCTTCATATCACATGATGCCTTCCTTTCTGAATTACCTGTCACCAGCTTTTAAGCAGTTATTGATAACAGGAATTCTAACTCACTACCCAGACATCCCCAGGCAAAGAGGAAGTATTTTAGTCTTTAAATAGAAAAAGAAAGAAAGAAAGAAAGAAAGAAAGGAGGGAGGGAGGGAGGGAGGGAGGGAAAGAGAAAGAAAGAAAGAAAGAAAGAAAGAAAGAAAGAAAGAAAGAAAGAAAGAAGGAAGGAAGGAAGGAAGGAAAGAAAGAAAGAAAGAAAGAAAGAAAGAAAGAAAGAAAGAAAGAAGCAAAGAAACAAAATCAAGATACATTTTTGTTTGCACCCCCACACGAACAGTGTTTGTTTGAGTTACTAGGTTAAAGTTTCCATCCTTCCTTTTTAGCATGGAAAAAAAAAATTGTAAGTTAACTTAGGTTCAAATGGCACCTCAATAATCAGGTTTTGGTACTAGAAAATTATGTGGAAACAGAACAACAGAAAAAGTTGAAGGTCAAGAACATTGAGAACACCTACAAGTACACCAAACCACTGGGTACTACTTGTAATTAAGATTGAGAGCTACGGAGTGGAAGAGATAATCAGGGGTTAAGGCACCTGCCTTGTATGCAGCTGATTAGGGTTTGATAATTCACAACACTGTCTAGTCCTCCAACCACAGGGACTGAAAGAGAGCAACTTTCAAGCGCAGAGTTGGGAGTTACCCCCAAGCCAGAAAATCAAAATTTAAGAAAATCAAAATCAAAATAGCTCCCAGAGAGCTAGTTGATTCTTGGGTCTAATCAGAGTTGTCTGAACTCCAGAAGCCCACTGGCATAAAACATACATGCTAATTCTGCTAGATGTGGCGTTGGCTCAGGGACATCTCTCAAAAATCAAGTTGGCTTGTAACTTAACTCCTTTTATCACCATCAGCAGGTTTCCCTTCTTGTGGAAACATGCTTGGTATTAAAACTATGTAAATTCGAACACTGCTAATAAGCTTGTGAAGTTGAGATAGCGATGCATCTATTCTTGAGTGTTACCCTGGAATGTTGTTAAACTTCTCAACAGAAAAGATGAGTAAATAGGTGAATGCAAAATAGTTCTAATCTGAAACAAAGAGTTTCAAATGCTTGGTTACATGGTTCTTATCTCAGACTAGAATTGAATTTTGAACTTTTTTTTTTTCCCCAAATAGGGGACATACTTGGTAGGGCCATTAGGATCACACCCACAGGCACTAATGATGTCAGCCTGAGGAACTGGAGATCAAAACAAACAAACAAACAAACAAAAAAACTCAGGACCTTGCACATGCAAGGCATATGCTCTACCAGTAGAGCTACATGCCTGCCCCTTGAATCTAGTTTTTGAAACCACCCTTAAAGGGCTCTTCGCAGATCAGCTGACAAACTGAAGGTCTTTGCAGGAAGACCGATAGTGGCATGCCTGGATTTAGCATTCATTCACCCTCCATTACGCATTCACTTATGCTCCAGCCATGCAGGTGGAGCAAAGGAACACTTTCTGGGGCCAGAGGGTACAGAGGGCAACATGCTTGCTTTTGTGTTCCTTGCAGTCAACTCCTTCAAATCCCATCACTATACGTGATTCCCTGAGCACTGCCAGGTGCAGTCACCCCTCTTCCTCCAAAAGAAAAATGACACCTTCCATGCCACCCAAGAAACGAAGGCTATTGTATTGAAAGCAAGAAAACTGTCGTTTCATACCCAAAGGTAGCAGAAAGTCATGGCATAAGAAATAATTGAGGCTGGTGACCCCCATTTTCCACTGGGCATATACACTAAAAAGAAAAAAAATGTTGAAAGTATTCAGAGAAGAACACAACATGCTTCCTAAAAGCATACAAAGCAATAAATAAATCCTAACCTCTCAGCAGAAACTGGTGTCAGCTAGTAAATGTATTTTGAAAGGAATATTCCCCTTCCCTTTCCTTTTGCTGTTGTGAGGTTGGGCTTTCACACTTAGTTGTGACAGCAGAGACACCAGTGAGCAGTGCTACCTGGAGGATAGAGCTATCCAGGGTGGATCTGGTGATACGACCCCTGACCTCATGCTTTACTGCTGAGTTACTCCTAGGCCCCACAAACAGTATCTATAAAGCCCTGAAAGTGATGTTTAACTAAAATTCAACAGTATCTATAAAGCCCTGAAAATGATGTTCAACTAAAATTTCTCTACCCCCCCCCCATTTTTTAAAAATTTGTTAACGAAACACCGTGAGATACAATTACAGACTTATACACTTTCGTGATTATGTTTCAGTCATACAATGGTCGAGTACTCATCCCTCCACCAGTGCCCATTCTTCACCTCTAATGTTCCCAGTGGGCTGGAGCGATAGTACAGCGGGTAGGATGTTTGCCTTGCACGCGGCCAACCCGGGTTCGATTCCTCCGTCCCGCATGGCAGAGCCTGGCAAACTCCCCATGGTGTATTCGATATGCCAAAAACAGTAACAACAAGCCTCACAATGCAGACGTTACTGGTACCCGCTCAAGCAAATCGATGAGGGAGGACAGAGCTATGGTGCTAATGTTCCAAGTCTCCTTCCCGCCACCCCAATTCCATCCCCCTACCCCTGCCTCTGTGGCAGGCACATTCCCTTTTCTACCCCCAAATTCTTTATCCTTAAAAATGATAGCCAAAAATGAGCTACTTTCAGACAAATGAATGATGAGCAAATGCACCACCAGCAGCAGAACTTTAGAGTAAGAAATAAAAGTCCTGGAAAAGAAATGACAGGTGCTGGAAACTTGGAACCTCAGAAAGAAAGGGAAAAATCAGTGACATGAACATGTGGTAAGTGCAAAAGGCTATCATTTATCCCCTTGTCTTAATTTCTTTAATGCAAAAAAAATTTACCTAATGCAAAAATCACAGCAGGGTAGGGAGAAGTTTAAAACACTTAAAGTTGTGCATATTTAACAACAATAGAAAAGGCACAGGGAATTAATAGCATTCAGCACAAAGTTAATATGGTTAGAATTACTGTGATGAGAATATATTGAAATCTGCAAATCAGGTGACAGATATCTACAGCGTACAGACTGATGCAGTCCATTATCTATTTTTACAAATAAAGCTTTAGCGGCAAACAACCATACCATTTATTAGCATGTATTTATACAACTGCATTTGCAATGGCAGAGTTCAGTGGCCGCGATGATAATTATACTCCAGAGCTAAAAGACTGGTATTTTACAGAAAAAGTTTACCTCATATTCTCTACAGTTCTTCATTCATTTTTACCACATAAAGGAATTTTTTATATCTAGTAGGTAGAACGGGAATTATTTGCTTTTTATGCAGTCTCCATTATTTGGAGACACTGAGCCCAGATTCTGTAGAATGTTCACATCTCAAAGCTAAAGGTAAAAACTGAAAACTGAAAAAGATTCTTTGGATAACGGACAGTTACCATGGTCTCCAGTTTACACATTCAGGATCTGGTATGCTTGTTAGTTTCCTCCACTCAATATTTAGCCTTCTTTTCTGGCTGCATGACCTATAAACTTCAAGCACAAATGTCTTCTAGAAATGGTTATACCAGTTCTTACAAATGGCTTAAAGTCAGACCACTTTAACAAATCCCCTAGTATATGTATACTTGTGTGCTATAGTCCTCGCCCCCCACAACCTCCTAATGCTACTTGCTTCCTAATTTAATCCTGATTGACAAATGAACAATGTCAGTTCTTTAAAAAGATGAATTAAAATTTATAACCCTTAGCAAGTGTTCAAGGAAAAGAGAGAACTGAAATGAGCAACATTAGGAATTAAGCAAGGGATGTCACTACAAATCCCCTAGACATCAAAAGAATAAGAGGATATTACGAATGACTTGTGGCAATATGATAAACCATTCAGAAGAAATGAATTCAGAAATGCAGATTTCTGGTAGCAATATTTAATATAGCTCCAAACTGCAAATAACTCACATGGCCGTTATCAGAAAAATGATTTAATACAAATCAATGTTGTATTAAAACTAATGTATTAATAGAATACTCTTCTATGATGAAAAAAAATAACTAAGACATATGCAGCATTAGGGAGGCGTCTTGAAACTCTCATGCTGGGAGAAAGAAGCCAGATAGAGCAAAAACTGTTTATACTGCATGATTTTATGAAGCTCAAGAACAGACAAAATTAATCTATGATGATAGGAATCAGAACAATGATTGCCTGTGGGGAATAGAGGTTGAAGGGAAGGAGACAAGAGGGAACATTCTGGGGTGATTAATATGTTCTGTTTCTTGCCTATAGCACTGGCTTTATGGTTATACACATTTATCAAAACTCATCAAACTGTATACTTAAGATCGCTACCTTCCATTATATGTAATTTTGCTATCACATAAAGATCAAGCTCCGTGGTTTAAAAATACATGTTTTTCCCTCTAACTTCGGACTGCAGTTTAAGAAACATTATTTTCCTTTGCTAATTGCCAGTCAGTAACCCTCTGCCAACCACCTTCACAAGAAAAATAATATTCTGTAAATTCACACATACACACACACACACACACACACACACAAAACATAACGTGCCTCAAATAAGCATGCATTTAGTGGCCTCCAATATTACATGTTTCCCTGGAGGCTGACCTAGCTAAGGGGCCCCTCCACTTCAAGCTGGTTACAGAATCACAGGGAGAGCTGGCATTTAATCTTTACTCCGGAAATTACCATCTTAGAGTTAAGTGCATCTGTTGGCGAAGTGTTTTTCTCAGTCACTGACTGCATTTAGGTGTTCTTTTTCTTGGAGAAGACTACTTAATTGTGCATTTATAGTGCTTGGCCTAAAGCTGAAGAGAGGTTTAAATAACAGCCTTCACTCTAAAATGTGGCCGCATGCGTGCACAGCGAGTCAGCAGGACCAGGAAATAACTCACCCACAAGATATTTAACACTAAAAAAAACTGTGATTTCAGTCCTCCCTGTCTCCGAGCTCAGGCAGAAATCACTCGCCCTCAATTTATAACACCCAGCCCTGATTTCTTAGTCAGTACGCAGTATGCATTCTTCTGCCTCTCACACTTATATTCAAAGTAAGTGCCGAAAAGGGAAAATGGTCTCAGTAATGGCAGTAGAAGGAGATATGAAGAGTATAAGTTTTATATTTCCCAATGTCATATCTAGTAATAAAACATAGGTCAAAGTATGGTTGGTTCTTGCAAAAGTTACAGTGAACAAACCAACAGTGTAAGGAATTAATCGCATTTTATTTCTATTGTGTTGACCAGAGCACAGAAATGAATCACCTCTGAGTTTTGAGGCTCAAGGAATAAATGGTTTCTATAACCGTATGATGCAGCTTCACAAGATGCACTTAGGGTTATACAGACATGTCTGGTACAGGGCAACGAGAAGGCCAGGGAGGGGGCTGGCAAGAGGAAAGAACACGGATTCTAGCAATGAGTTTGCTACAAGAGGGGACTCTGCCCAAGGAAGCCTTGGCACACAGATCATGGAATTACAGAACAAGATCACTTTGAAGTGAAAAGCTGTGGTTGGTTTATATATTGCCTTCATGCACCCACGTTGAGGCTGTTGTGGAATATACGACGAAAGTGGGGATAATCAGAACTTTGTGTGCTATTACTTGGAAATGTTAGATACAAGTTCCAGGAAAAAAAGAAGAGATGACACACAAGCTCAGGTGCTTCTGGCCAAGATGGAAAAATACTTTCAGAAGAATCAGGTAAAAAACAAAACAAAACAAAAACCAGGGTCTTTAATGTTACTTGGTTCTTCCACTCTTTTTTTTTTCTTTTTGTGCTTGGGGTTCAGTTATACAATGATCAAATACCCATCCCTCCACCAGTGCCCATTTCCCACCACTACAGATCCCAGTATCCCTCCCACCCCCATACCCCCATCCCACCTTGCTTCTGTGGCAGGGCATTCCCCTCTGTTCTCTCTATCCTTTTGGGTGTTGTGGTTTGCAAAAGAGGCCTTGAGTGACAATCATGTTTGGTCTATAGTCTACTTTCAGCATGCTTCTCCCATCCTGGGAGGATCCTCCCAACACCCTTTATTTGGTGCTCCCTTCTCTATCTGAGCTGCCTTTCCCCCTACCATGTGTGCCTGGCCTCCAAGCCATGGAGCAAATATCTTCCTAATTCAGAAGAAAGAGTCTTAACCTGTTTGCATACTTAATTCTATGGAATCATCCCAGCTCTTACATGTAATAGCCAATCAGTCCCAATTCCAAATCCTAGCTACTACCAAAACAAACAACCCTCCCCACTCCCCAAAGACATATTCACTAAGAAAAAGAACTACTACCAAGAAACATCACCCTTGTCTCAGTTCTCAGACTAGACTCAGTTTCTAAGTAGGCTTCTGATCTCATGGAACTGAGAATAATTCTAAGGGACCAACCAAACTCATCTGTAAATCTAAATTCATACCACTGAAGATGGTTCCCAACATCGAATATCTTAGAACTATATTTCATGGATATTACTTTTGGATAACCAAAATTTGTAAACATGAAGTTTGATCTGCTAAATAGCACCTTTTGATCATTCGAAGAACTGGGCGGGGGTGGGGGGCAGGGAGGGAGGGAAGTAACATGATTAACTATGAACCAAAATAATGATCTTTTAGCTGTATTATATTAAGAACTCAAAATCAACACAAAGGTAGACATTACATGAACTAAAATAAAAGAGTTGAAATTAGGCCTCCCAAAACTGAGACACATTTCTCTTTGAGCCATATTGCTGACCTATTTTTAATCTTCAATTAAAAAAGTCTTATTCTGTTGGCAGAGAAATAATAGTACAGGGATGAAAGTACTTACTTTGCATGTGGCTGACCCTGGCTTGATCCCCAATACTGCATATGTTTCCCCAAATACCACCAGATATGATCCTTAAGCACAGAGCCAGAAGTCCTGAGCACTGCTGAGCGTACTTCCTCCCTCTTCCCCCCAAAATTTATTTCATAGGATTTACACTTTAAATCTTTATTACTGCTTGCTCTGAGTTTACTTTGTACTTTTTTGTTCTTAGTGTACAAACTTAAATTACTGATTAGAAATTTTCTTCATTTCTACTTGTAGATCCTTAAATTTATAAATCACACTAAAATGCTACAAACTAATATTATTATAATTAAAGAAACTTAAATAAAATAAAAACATCTAGTTCTATCTTCAATCTTTTATATACATCCACACATTTACCTGTGCTGATGTTCTTCACTTCTTTGTGTAGATTTAGTTAACCTTTGGGTGCTACTGTCTTTTAGATTATAGAACATTCTCTTAATTTTTTTTTTTTTTTGTAAGGAAGGTCTGTTTTGCAACAAATTGATCTGAATCTTTGACTGGGGATGGCCTCATTTTTGACTTCACTAATGAAGGATAATTTTAATGGAAAAGTAATTGCTAGTTTTTTTTTACCACTTTGTATAACAGTCATCTGATACCTCTGTTTCCGATGAGATGAGTTATTTTTCTCTTTTCATTTTCAAGTTTTCCTCCCATCTGTCTTTCTACACTTTGACTATTTGTGTGTGTTTGTGTGGGGTTTGTGTCTGTGTGTTTGTGGATATATGATGTTTTACTGATGGAAAACATAAAAATCGTGGTCCTTATTATACACGAGTGTAGTAGGTTATAATGATGACTCTTCGTATGAGTACACAGATTCACAAGATGGAATTACATAATGATGGGTTTCCCAGAAGGTACTATCCTTGAGCAACACGCAGCTGTTCTACTTTAAGTTCATTAAGCATCTTGGTCTGCAAATTATTTTTTTAATCAAATTTGGGGACTTCTCAGCTATTATTTCCTTGAATGCTTTATTTGACACCATTTTCACTCTTTTTCTTCACCTAGTGCTTGTGTTTGAATTCTGCTTGTGTTTGAATTCAAGCAGATATCTGAGACTATCATTCTTTTTGTTCTATATTCTTAAAATTGGATAATTTATTAAACTAACTTTGGATTCATTATACGTATCCTGTGACATATCAAATATTGTTTATCATGTGTTCTTTTTTTTGTTGTTGTTTTTTGCTTTTTTGGGTCACACCCAGTGATGCCTAGGAGTTACTCCTGGCTTAGCACTCAGGAATTACTCCTGGCGGTGCTTGAGGGACCATATGGGATGCTGGAAATTGAACCCAGGTCAGCCTCATGCAAGGCAAACGCCCTACCAACTGTACTATCGCTCCTGCCCTATCATGTGTTCTTTTGGTAAATTTTTAATTTCAGTTACTTTAATTTAGAACTTCACTTTTTTCTATTTCTCTCTTTGTTGAGAGTCTTCACCTAAGTTGTTACACTGTCTAATTTTTGTAATAAATTTTCTTTTATATCTTAAAATCATTGCTTTTATATCTTTATTAAGATCAAGATGTGGAACCACTCACAGATTGGTTCTATTGCCTCTATTAATCCGTTCCCTATTCCTTAAGTTTAGATTATTGTTTTGCAACCATTTTCACATCTGCACACCAGTACCGATCTGCTGTTAAAAACCAGTGTGAATTAAGCTTTTTGTTGTCGTTGTTGTTGATAACGGGTAAGAAATTTTTGTGGACCCAGACCAGTTTGCAAACTGGCAGTAAAAAACCACTGGTATAGATCACTTCCTGTTTCTTAGCATGCCTCATCGCTTTTGACTGCAATTAGATATTTTAGCAGCTCTGAAATCTGATTTCCTTCTCTCAGGAAAGTTGTATTATTGCTATTATTACATTAAGCAGTTTGTCTAGGTTGACTCTTTGTTATCTGCTTCCTCCGTGGGTGTTGATGTGTCACCTTAAGTAAATTTCTGTTTTATAGAAAGTCTTGCTTACTCTAAACCTATACTCCCTGGAACTGCTTTAGATGACTTACCCTGTTTAGTAGTTAGACAATAACTGATCAGAGCTTATGCATAAACACCTCAAGTCAAGATTTCTGCCATTTACTAATGGTGTGTCTGTTAATGGGCATTAAATATTCAGTAATAGTTAATTATCTATCCAGTCTTGCACTTTCTGCCATGTCCTCTTGTATTTCCTCCGTGTGTGCACACATTTCATTCATTGTGAAAGCTGAGGGCGGCAACTATCTTTAGTTTCAACTCATCAGATTTATAAAGAACTTATATGGTCTCCTTATTACTGCCTAACTTCTCAGATCCCCCTGGTAAATAACTGACGAGTCTTCCCTCTATCCATCCTTGGTTCATGATATTGCCCAAACCAGAAGACAGCCACGATCTACTTAAATCACTGGCGTAGCCCTTTGTCAACATTCTACAGTTACTGATAATATATGTGGTAGTTCTGTGCTCTGCATCAAACCGAGTCAATCACCTCTCTATTTCCAAAGCTGTTGGGTTTTGTCCAGCAATACCTACCCTATTAATATGACTGTAAGCTAGACAACCAAAGCAAAATTCTCCTTGTTCCTACACAACATTTAAGATTATTTTTTTCAGCAATAATTGCTTCTCAAATTGGTGTATAACTTTCAACCATTTCCAAAGCCCTGAACTAAATATATTAAAAAACTGGTCCAATTTTATCATTTTTATGGGAGAAAAGATTTTCCAAACCTCCTTTCCACCATAGTAGCAGTCCTTTCTCCAACCTATGCTGTATTTTCAGAAAGAATTACAAATATTTAAATGTAAAAATTATAATTTCTTCATATTAAAGGCCCTCCTGTTGATCGTCGATTTGCTCGAGCGGGCCCAGTAACGTCTCCATTGGAGACTTTGTTGTTACTGTGTCTGGCATATCGAATACGTCACGGGGAGCTTGCCAGGCTCTGCCGTGCAGGCGAGATACTCCCGGGCTCTCTGAGAGGGGTGGAGGAATCGAACTCGGGTCGGCCATGTTGGCTGCGTGCAAGGCAAATGCCCTACCGCTGTGCTATTGCTCCAGCCCAGTGCCCAGCGAGGCCACTGCGCGCCCCTGCATCACCGACGTCTCTATAATAATATTCAATAGAAAAGAAGCATGTAGACTTCTGTTCACTAAAGGTAAAGGTAAAGGTAAAGGCCCTCCCATTGATCGTCAATTTGCTCGAGCGGGCCCAGTAACGTCTCCATTGGAGACTTTGTTGTTACTGTGTCTGGCATATCGAATACTCTCGGTAGCTTGCCGGGCTCTCCGAGAGGGGCGGAGGAATCGAACTCGGGTCGGCCATGTTGGCCGCTTGTAAGGCGAACGCCCTACCGCTGTGCTATCGCTCCAGCTTATGTAGCTTAAAAAATCATAATTTTCATCTGGATTCTACTCTTCTTATCATTTGAATGCAGATACTTGTTTTCTTTTCCCAAATGAGTAGCGAGTAGATTTTAACAAAGCAAAACAAACAGCAGAGTAAAATTAAGTGGAATAGATCATAACATCTACAGAAAAAAAGGTCAGTTGTGTAAAAGGATTCTCTGTTTTTTTACAGTACTCTATTTTTAACTCTCTCATATACTCCATAAACAATAAGAAAAGTGATTTTTTTCAAAAATTAAAATTAGTTCCAAATGGTAAAAGGGAGAAATGAAGAAGCAAGAAGAGGAAACAGAAAAAAATAAGTTCTAGGTCTATGCTGTTTAAAAAAAAAATAGACTATTTAAGCTCCTACCAGTAAAACTTGAAGCCAAGGATATTAAGAACAGGAAATCCAGAAAAACTGAATGAACCAGATACTCCCTCAATACCAAGAAATTTAATATTTGGTATTTATTTAGTGCCCACAAATTCCTGAAGCTGACACCCAGGTTCAACGAGTTCTATATGATCACAGTGAATTTTTAAATTTATTCTTAGGGCAAGGTAAGGATGGGAGTGGTCGATCCCCAGTTCCCTGAAACAAGTTATTTTCCCAGAGTCAACATTCAGTTAAGAACAAACAAGTACATGATGCCGCCAAGTATTTTTAAAAGAGATTTTAATTCTATTTCTATCACCCAAATAAAGGTGCAGTCATCTGAAGATTCTACTACAAATGATAAAACCAGAGAGTCTTACAATTTGGTAGGAAGGGCATAAATTCATCTAACTCATTTCCCTACACTTAAGTGGAACTTAGAGTAAGATAGGGCATACTTATTCATTTTATTTTTGTTTTGTTTTGTTTTGTTTTGGGACCAGTGCTCAGCCTGGCAGTGCTCAGTGTTTACTCCTGGCTCTATCATATGGGGTGCCAGGGAGGGAATCTGGGACAGCTGTATTCAAGGCAAGTGCCCTACCCACTATACTACCACTCTGGTAGGCAGAGGCATACATGTTAAAATTCAGAGACTGAACTAAAATATGGGTATCACCCAAGGTGTCTGCAACAAGTACTGTCAGGAACCAAAGTTGTCCCAACTGTTTTCTTGGTGGTTCCAACAGGCATTCTGAACAGCCTTTTCCTGTTTCAGTGAAGTCAGTGACATGAGTGCTACCATCAAACTTACTGATACTGAAAAAAAAATTTTTTTTTATTTTATTGAATCACTGTGAGATAGTTACAAGCATTCATGTTTGGGTTACAATCACACAATGATGAAACACCCACCCCTCCACCAGTGCACATTCCCTACCACCAATCTCCCCAGTATCGCCCCTCTCCTCACCCTCCCCCTGCCTCCATGGCAGACAATATTCCCCATACTCTCTCTCTACTTTTGGGCATTATGGTTTGCAATACAGACACTTAAAAGTCATCCTGTTTGGTCCATTATCTACTTTCGGCACACATCTCCCATCCCAACTGAATCTTCCGGCCATCGCTTTCTTAGTGATTCCTTCTCTATTCCACCTGCCTTCTCCCCTCCGCTCATGAGGCAGGCTTCCAGCTATGGATCAATCCTCCTGGTCCTTGTTACTGATACTAAAATTAAGAGACAAGAATGGGATTAATAGAGAAGGGATTCAAAGAGCAGACATTTCCAATATCATTAAGATTGCTCTCCACTTATATCCGATTTCACTGCTCTAATTGCTGAATTAGAAATTACTGAAGGACCATTCCAAATACCTCATGCTCTCCATTTCACACCTGACTGAAGAGAATTAGAAGTTGACATGGACCCACAGAACCCCCAATTCTACAAAGCCTTGGAAGATGCTTTGAGCACATTCTGGCTTTCTCATAGCTCTATTCAATTTAAAGTAATTTTGGGGACTTGTGCTGATACTCCCAAACAGTGCTTGGGGGGCACTGCTGTTGATATTCAGCTGACCAGGTTGAATGGTTCAGTACTTGGCCATGCTGCTCAACAATGCAGAAGGCAGTAGGGCCCTTAGTGGTGCTCATGAGGCCATGCAGTACTGTGGATCAAACTTAAGCCTTTGCCCTTGAAAGACATGTACTCCAAGACCTCTGAGCTATCTCCTTCACCCTTGACTGTTAAGTATTCTAATCACCATTCCAGATTTTTCTGGCCAACCCGATCACCATTTCCAGATTTCTCTAAGTGCTCTATTTTGACAACTTTGATGCCCTTAAATACCAATCAGAGTACTGGGCATTCAAAAGTCTAAGCCCACCTCTTAAAAAAATCATATAACAACCTCCTTTTTCAGAACTTGACTCACAGGGAATGATTCCGGAATAAAGATCCTTTGTTAGACTATATTTTGACATTTGTCTCCAAATAAGAACTTCAAACCCTACACACTTTGTCCTGATGACTTCTGAAGCAAAATCCACACAGCGTCCTCGAAAAATCGTAATGTGTGACCTTCACATAAGACATGGAAACAGATGAAAATGAAAATGAGATCCTAAAATAATGGTAGTCCCATGTTACAATGGGGCTCTTCCTGTTAGTTTTAAGGTCCATTGAGCTAGACTGCCTTTACAATGGGTCTGTCCCTAATTAATTCTGGAAGTATGCAGACCTGCCACTGTGAAGGAAGGCAGAACAAAATTTCATGCCTCTCTTCCATTTGCTACCTTGATCAGAGGGGTGGAAGGTCTGAGAAAAGGAGAAATGTAAATAGGACTCTAGACTGAACAGGAAATTCTGTGTGAAGGGCCTGAGTAGTAATTTCTACTAGACCTAACTTTCATTTACTTGAAGATCAAAAGTACCAGGGAAGAAACAGGCAGGAAACCGAAGGAGCCCAAAGGAAGGTATGGTAACTGCTATTTCATATTTTTGTCCTTTCAAGTGAAGAGGGACAGAGAGTGAGGATGGGGGAGGGAGTCCTTACCTGCTAGCACAGACACGGTAGAGCCCCTCATCAGCTAACTGGATCTTCAAGGGGCTTCACCACTAATCAAAAGATAACAGTTTTCTGCCTGAGCTTTTTTTCAACTTAAAGAAAAAGAAAAGGAGGAACAAAAGGAGAGAGCAGAGAAGAAAGTGACGTACAAAAATATGTGGGAGAAGTGGGAAGATACAGGGAACAAAGCACTCATAAGTTACACCTGAAAGCTTGTGTAATTTTCCATCATATTAAAATCACAACACGAGCAACTAACCTAGTGCTTAGAACCAAGTGCTCACTAGTAATGTAGCCATTTGCAATTTAATGAATCCACCATCCATTTTCAATTTTCATATTTTCCACTCAATGAATAGTAGCGCTCATTATCATACACACATTATTAAAACATGCAAGTGGAACCAAGGTGCACAGTGGTGCCCCAAATGAATTGTAATTAAATGAGAATAGGCTGCCTCTCATGTGTGAAGGCCTATTACGGGCCCATGTGCCCCTGGGGCTTGCTATTTTTACTAATGATAAATAAATTTTCCCTGAGTCAGGCACATATCTGAGAAGGGGTGAGTGGAAGGCAACGACCCTCTTCATCCAAAGCTATTTGGATGGGTCAGAGGGAAAGAACAGGGGTTAAGATACTTTCTTGAACACTGCTTGACATCACTTTGATCCCAAGCACTGCAGAGTCTCCTGAACACCACCACCAGGAGTAACTCCTGACACAAAGTCAGGTGTAAACTCGGAGCACCGGCAGTGCAAAAATTTCAAAGCTATTTGGAGGGCCGGGAAGACCAATCAAATTGTGAAAGCAACAGCCTAGCAAGGGAGAAGCCCGAAGTCAATCCCCACACTGGTGGGTATAGTCCTGGTGCTCCATCTGAACCCTACTACAGTGGCCCTGTGCTGCCATCTGGCCTACACTGCCAGACCAAGCATGGCAATGGGTGACCCTTCCCCCCTGAAGCACTACTGTGGGTTGTTTCTAAAATTTAAAAGCTATTTGGACACCCCCCCACCCTCTGCACCTTGAAATCTTGCCTTCCAGGTACCTTCCTGTTCATATCATATAGATTTCTGGTTGACATACAAGGGCTTTTCAAAGAGCTGCAAGAACAAAAAGTTATTTCAGATTTTATACCCCACCCCCAGTGTATCATGGATTATCTATGGCACAATCATTAGTTCCAAGAGCTGCCCATGAAACAGACTTTCAAAAAGAAATTCAGCCATCAGACCCTTCAAACAAATTCAACTACCAATGTCCAATGAAGAGGAGGACATATCCTAGCTCGAAACACAGGTATCACTCCTGAGAGTGCTTAGGGGACTATGTGGGATGCTGGGGATGAAACCCGGGTTTGCAGTGTACAAGACTAACACATCAACTGCTGTGCTATCTCTCCAGCCCAACTTTTGCTCATTCATTTGTAAATGAATCATTAAAATGAATGGGTAAAAATTTTTATCAAAAATTCAAACCCTCCAAGTCAGAGTTACCAGAAGTTAAGGGTGAAAGAAGTTGACGCTGTAAAAGGGGACAACTGTATTGTGGCATGAAATTAGACATTGAGACACATATCCATTTTAATGATGCACACAGCAGAAACTTATATAATGTAGTGCAATGTTAATTCATTTTTTAAACGGGAAGGAAAAAATAGTCTTCAGGGAGCAGTGGGGGTTGGTGAATCTGCATGTGAGCCCTAATGCAGTGCCTGGCACAAAGTGAGCGCTAAGTCCCTGTAGGTTTCTATTTATTTTATTTAATCACCACTGGACACCTGAAATTAAAACAATGTTCTTTTTTTTTTAACAAACTAGTCATATTATAAAGGTATAAGGATTATATGATCATTTATATTTCCTCAGCTTGGTCTGACAGATGGTCTATTAGCTTGAAAGAATTTAAGTTTCAGAGGATAACCTTCTAAGAAGGTCCCAAATGCACCAAAATGCTGATACAAAGGAAGAGACAAAGTCCCAAGCTTGATGCTGTTGGAACAACACCAAGTACTGAATATTAAAAGGTTTTAGAGATATCCAAATTTTGCAAGCTTCTAGGAAAAAATGGCCACATAAAACAACAGGAGCTCCCCCCCCCGCCCCCGCCACAATCAACACCAATATATTCTCATGACCAGAAATGAATGGTCCAAACTTGACTTATGTGCCGCCTCTCCATCTAAACCTCCATCCCCAGCTCACAGCTCTCTAATTTACAGGCACCGCTGAGGAGGATCCCCAGTGCCAGCCTCACTCCCTGTTCCTCTGTCTTCGATGCCTTTCCAGGCCTTTATTCTACTTTCATCTCCACAACTGCTCTCATGGGGCTTCCTTTTCCCTACAACCCTGAGTCACTACCTGATGTGATTACAGAGAAACATATTTGTGTCCACAGACAGCGTGAGCCCCATGAGATGAGGTCCTCGTTGATGTCTCTGAAAGAACCCAATCACCCCTCAGGGAGGATGCAGGTCACTCCATGCCACAGGTGCAGCCTAATCATCTCAGCCTGCTCAGCGGCTCCTACCCTGGGCTGCTCTCAGCCTCAATCTCCTGCTACCACTGGAAACTGCTGAAGAAACTGGTTTTTCTCTGCTGCTGAGTCCCTCTAATATGTTTTTCTCTGATGACAGCGAACATCAAATAGAGGAAAAGCACAGACTCAGCAAGTGTCTGTGTCATCGTGATCGATTATGCTTGACTGGCTTTCCCACTTTTGTTTTTTTTGGTGGGGCTACAGCTTTCAAGTGCAAAACCAGCAGCACAGACAGACCACCTGCCAAAGGGAGAGGGGAAAGGCTTAGAAGAAACAGTTTTATGGCCAGAGGTTAAGTGTAGATGAACCCCTGTGAAATGAGTAGGGACGGGAAGGAATAAGCCATTTGTCTGTGGACAGAGTACAGGAAGGAAGAGGGTTACAGAGGAAGTGGAGGTGCAACCACCACCCCTAATTTACTGCACTCTAAGTGGAATATGTCTCAGTTACCTGCTTTAACCTCTTGCGATACCCCAAGAAGACTTAGGGGAACTTACTAGGTAACCTGATCGGAGAGGGGTGGAGTGGGGAAGAAAAGAAAAGGAGACAGCATGGGCAGAAATCTGAGTCAAAATCTCAGAACCAACTACAGTGTATGAGACTGTCACGATAAAGGGCTGGGAGTGGCCTTTCTTGGTATCATTTCACTGGTTTCGAGTATACACCTTTTGAAAGAAGATGAACGAAAGAACTCTCAGACACTGGACAGCCTGTCTTAAATTTGCATAGCCAGGCTAGTTCTGGCAATTCTGAGAACAGCTCTGAGAAGAAATCCTTGTGTGTCAGAAGTGGAGACCCAAGCCCATTGCAAAGTGATAGGATTCACAAGAAGGATGCACAGTGAAGATTTATTACAGCAAAAGACTATACAGCAAAAATCAGTAAAGGGTGAGGCACAGGGAACAAAGCCTGGAGGAAAGCAGATCCAAGCTTCAGAGCCCGCTCCTGTGCAGTTACAGGACATGCTTAATTCGTCCAGAAAGAGTTGAAAGAGCAGAGGCGAAATGCTGACTGGCCAGTGGGAAAGCTCCTCAGAGACTCGGTGCGGGGGTCTTTTATTCAGGGCTGGTCACGTAAATGTTGCCACCCAGTAAGGGCCAACACTGCAGATCCCCAGAAGGAAAGCAGATGCTTGGCATGTTTGCAACTGTTTCGGGTGAGTGGCCCACTCATATCAGGGAGTAGAAAGAGCCCTTCCAATCTCTGGATTCCCAGAAGCCAGACAGGGGCGAACCTTGCCTTTGTATGGAGAACGACCTCCAAGGCATTGCATTATCCCACTCTGCACAGCTCCAGCCCATTCTGATATCTGTTACATCTGTGTATGTGCAGGACACCTATTGTTGCTGCCAAGATTCACCTGCCTTTTGTGGCCTGCATGAGAGTGGGCAGGAAGCAACTGACTGACAGCCCTGTGTCTCAGCTACCCACAAAGGGTGTGTTGGTAGGGTCTTAGGCTCCTGCAGAGGGAAGCCCGGGACAGAGGGGGAGAGAACTGCCAAGAGCAGGGAACAGGGAAGAAAACCCTTAAAGGTAGAGGAAAAACAAGAGCACACAGTAGAAGAGCAGTCCCACAGAGCAAAGACCACGTAGCAGCCAGGCTGGGTTGCTCACTCTCCAGCACAAACACCACAAACATTCTTTTTTCTTATTTTAAATTTTGAATGATTTTATTCTCATGATAATCAAAATAAACGAACAAAGTAATACAAAAAGAATCTCTTAGATAATAAAAGAGGACATCTTGAGTCCAGACTTCAAACTATATTACAAATGAATGATGATTAACAACAGGATGGTACTGGAACAAACAGAGATAGCTATCAATGGGATTGACTAGATCCCTAGAAATAAACCTTGGCTTCATAAACATGTCACAAACATTCTTAAGAAGTGAGTGTGGATACTGAAGGAAGGTGATGGTGGCCGTGGGATGAACAGTTAAGTTACAGGAAGAAGACTGGGGCTTTATGGCAAATGATCTGAAATAAATTTGTAAGAACATATACATATGGTAGTTCTCTGGGCTTCTACATGCTCAACACTGACTCCCACTTGCTCTTTGTTCTGTAAACTTAATTGACTTTTGTACTAATGGGAACAAAGTGACCAAGAGTGGCTTGAGCAGGGGCCGTGGAGATAGTACCATGGTACTATCAAGTAAAGTACTTGCCTTTCACACGTCCAACCTAGCGTTAATTCCTGGCAGCCTACATGGTCCCATGAGCCTGCCAGAAGTGATCCCTAAGCACAGAGTCAGGAGTGAGTGCTGAGCATTGCTAAGTGTGGTCCAAAAACCAAAGGAAAAAGAAAGAAGCTTAGAGAGGTTATTTTATATATCTGGTATTTCCAGAAAGTGGGGGCAAAGAAAGAGAGTGAAAAGGCTAGAGCAGCTTGCAGAATAGTTTGTAGCTAAAAAAGCAAGATGACACATAGGTAAAAGTCAATAATCCAGGGATCTCACACAAAGAAGACTGACCCAGGTCTCACACTCACGAAGAAAGTCAACTGTCACTGCCATCTTACTATATTTTGCAGATCTACACTTGTTAGTTTAAATTCATAAGAACATTTTTTCCCCACAAGCCTTCACAGATACTTGCCCGGTCTTAAGCAATCAATCATGATCAAGTTCAAGGGTAGGTAAAATCTTTCCGGAAAGAACCAGATGACAATGAAACTTTAATAGCCTTTAATACAACTCTTCACCTTCTGCCACTAGAGAGTGAATGCAGTTATTGGTGAAATGGATGTGAATGTGTGTGGCTGGGGCCCAGTCATACCTGATATAAGCAATCTGGGGGGGGGGGGGGGCTGGATTGTGTCCAGTTCCTTTCCCTCCCCTCCAACACACACACACACACACACACACACACACACACACACACACAACTGTCATTTGCCAATTCCTAGTTTAATTCAAATATATAGAGAACTTCCTTAAAAGAGACATAAACTGTTCTGAGATGGCCATGTAAGTCAATTGCTGTTGACCAATCTGAGAGGAAATGTCTATCATGTGGCAGATAAAGCATTCCAGATGCTTCTATTCTTACAGGAGATCACTAGTGACATGTTAGGGAGACAGAATCACACAAAAATAACAAAATAATTCACTCCAAACAACAGAATAGGATTCAAACTTCAGTCAGTTCTCAAGAGAATAAAAACAAAACGCAGACATAAACAGGATATTCATAAAATATAAGAGTCTCATGAAATAGATGGAAAACATCCAGCCTCTCTAGTAATCAAAGAAACACATGTAAAATATCATTTTCTATTTATTCTACTGGTAATTTTTTTTATTAGTGAAACACCATGAGGTACCGTTGTAGACTTACAAACTTTCTTTCCTTTTTTTTCCCTCCATCCCTCCACCAGTGCCCATTTTCCACCACCATGAATAATATCCCCCCCACCCCCCCTGCCTCTGTGTCAGGACAATCCCCTGTGTTCTCTCTCTCCTTTTGGGTGTTGTGGTCTGCAAAAAGGCATTGAGTGGCAAACATGTTCAGTCCATGGTCTACTTTGGACATGCATCTCCCCTCCTGGCAGGATCCTCCAAACACCCTTTATTTGGTGTTCCCTTCTCTAGCTGAGCTGCCCTTTCCTCTAGAATGCCCGACTGGCCACTAAGCTATGGAGTAATCCTCCTGGTGCTGATCTCAGCTATTCTTGGGTATTAATCTCATATTTTGTTACTTTATATCCCCCAGATGAATGCAATCTTTCTATGTCTATCCCTCTCTTTCTGACTCATTTCACTTAGCATGATACTTTCCATGTTGTACCACTTGTATGTAAATTTCATGACTTCATCTTTTCTAACAGCTACATAGTACTCCATTGTGTAGATGTACCAAAGTTTCTTTAACCAGTCATCTGTTCTTGGGCATTCAGGTTTCTTCCAGTTTCTGGCTATTGTAAAGAGTGCTGCAATGAACAAACAAGTGCAGATGTCACTTCGACTATACATTTTTGCCTCTCTGGGATATATTCCCAGGAGTGGTATTGCTGGGTCAAATGGGAGCTCAATTTCTAATTTTTTGAGAATCGTCCATACTGTTTTCCATAAGGGCTGAACCAGTCAACATTCGCACCAACAGTGAAGGAGTGTCCCATTCTCGCCACATCCGCGCCAGCATGGGTTGCTTTTGTTCTTTTGAATGTGGGCCAGTCTCTGAGGTGTTAGATGGTATCTCATTGTGGTTTTGATCTGCATCTCCCTGATGATTAATGATGTAGAGCATTTTCTCATGTGCTTTTTTGCCATTCGGATTTCTTCTTTGAGAAAGTTTCTGTTCATTTCATTGCCCCATTTTTGGATGGGGTTGGATGTTTTCTTCTTGTGGATTTTAACCAGTATTTTGGACTTACAAACTTTCATGCTGGGTTTCAGTTATACAATGATTGAGTACCCATCTCTCCACCAGTACCTATTCTCCACCACCAATGATCCCAGTAGCCCTCTCACCCCCCACCCCAACCCTCCCATGCCCCCAGCCTGCGTTTGTGGCAGGGCATTCCCTTTAGCTCTCTCTTTCCTTTAGGGTCTTGTGGTTTTCAATAGAGGTATTGAGTGGCCATTGTGTTTGGTCTATAGTCTACTTTCAGCATGCATCTTACATCCCGAACAAGTCCTCCAAACATCCTTTACTTGGTGTTCCCTTCTCTATCTGAGCTGCCTTTCCCCTCAGCATGTGCTGCCGGCTTCCAAGCCATGGAGCAGACCTCCTGATACTTATCTAAACTATTCTTGGGTGTTTATCTCCCATTCTGTTACTTTATATTCCCCAGATGAGTGCAGTCTTTCTATGTCTGTCCCTCTCTTTCGGGCTCATTTCACTTAGCATGATATTTTCTACGCAGAACCACTTGGATGCAAATTTCATGACTTCATCTTTTCTGACAGCTGCATAGTATTCCATTGTGTAGATGTATCAAAGTTTGGTAATTTTTTTAAAGAAAAATATAAAAGATCAAGTACTAACATACAACCAATAAGAAACAGAACCACTTATAACATTATTGGTGAGATTGTGACCAGTAATATCATTCAGGTTTTACAAAGCTTATATTGAAAACTTGTAGTTAGAAATAGCAAAAGTTTATTTTCTGGAGAGATAGAACATAGAGCAGCAGAGCGGGTATGGAAGTGCACATGAGGTCCAGTCTCCAGAGTTGCAGCAGTTTTAGTGAGGGTAAGTGTTATCCCTCAGAGACTGAAATCTTCATTCTAAAGATACTAGTCAGACAGAGAAAACACACACACAGGTGAAGGTCACCTTCGGTTTCCTGTGAGCTGGCCCAGCAGCTGTCATCCCTCTGATGTGGCCAACACATCCCAGCCTCCCTCCTCTCACACATGAAGCAATACTTAAAAGTCACCTGACATCTGAGAAAGCATTCTATTTTTTTTAATGGAATCACCGTGAGATAGTTACAAAGCCTTCATGTTTTCGTTTCAGTCATACAATGATTGAACACCCACCCCTCCACAGTGTACATTTTCCACCACCAATGTCCTCAGTATCTCTCCCCCTCCACACTCCCCCCATCCCAATCCCCCTACCACAGCCTTTGTGGCACACAATTTCCCTCTTAGTCCCTGAAAAAGTATTCTAAGTATGTGAAAAACAAAGATGAACTCAAGCACAAAAAGAGAAATTTAAAAAGAAAAAACTTTGGAGGAACAGATGAAAAAGTGTTTTTTTTTTTTTTAAGTACACTGATTGGCAAATATGCAACAGGAAGAACAGGAAGCTTTTTTTATCTTAAGGAAACCTTGCAAGAACAAGAAACTCTTGGGAATGAAGACTGAAATAGAAATACTTTTAGTAGAGGTGCTGACTATAAAGTGGTGGGGATTTTCCACAACATAGAACATAAAAGATAGAACATAACAGGAGGATAACAGGAAAGGAAAGTTATAGTGGTGGGGAGAACAACCAGGGGAGAATTTACTTAGGTACAAAGTCCAGGTAGTATTCTAAAAGAAAAGAAGCCGAATAAGGTGGGTTGGATATTGAGATGGGGAAGAAGAGAGATGATTATCAAATCTATAGATAAAGAAAACATCCCAGGTTAGAACAGCCCAGGCCAGAACATCCCAGGCCAAAACAATAGTACAGTGGGTAAAGTACTTGACTTGCATGTGGCAAGACCAGGGTTAGATCCCTGGCATTCTAGGGATCCTGGCATCCTGAGCACCATCAGGAGAATTCCTGAATGCAAAGCCAGGAGTAACTTCTGAATATCACTGACTGTTGCCAAAAAATAAAACAAACAAACAAAAAAGAAACAAACAAACAAAAAAGAAAACATCCCAGACAAAACATAAATATCCGGCCACAAAGAGTACAAATTTCACAGTGTGAAAATGGTCCAAACTATGCATAAGGCTAGAACATGGGGTGGAAAGCCAAGTACTTCCCACTCCACCAGGCTTCAGGAAGGGCCAGGACTTCCAGGTTCAGACCATCTCAACCTTCCCTAAATAACACTGAAAAACAGATGGAAAAGAAACAAGATCTTCCCATTCACTTGAGTTTTGTGCTCAACAAATTTATCATTCCAGATAGAATCAAGGTAGAATAAAGAGATTTTCTAGCACTCAAGGAGTTTCAAGTTTTCTCCCCAAGAATGCTTTCTCTCCAGAAACTAGTAGGAGATGAGTTTTCCAGGGTTTCCAGTAATAAACTGAGACGCGCAAGAGAGAGACTTCCTAGGGCTAGAAAACAGGCAACCCTAGAATAATGATTGAACTACAGGGCAACCTCAACAATGCAGAGAGCAAGCAGGTCAGAGAGCTGGAGGGGAGGAGGTTGCAGGCGGAAAACTGCTGAGGGACAATGGATCCAGATGACAGGCTGAGCCGAGGGCTATGGCAAGAGACTTCTGATGAAACGCTGAACACCAGATTTCGGAAAATAAAGCTTAGAGGATAATTCTTGCTCTTTTTTTTTTCACCGATGTATTCCCACCAGTCTAGAAGTAATTACTAAATATTTAAACTAATTATTATAACTTTGCAAACAGAGAAAGAAATTTATTAACACTGAGAAAAAGAAAAAAGAGAGGGATCAAAGAGGCGATTCAGTATTATCTCATTTTACTAGGAGGCTAAGCAATGTCTCTTATTAATTAAGCACTGAAATCTGGAAGATGAGATGAGAACGAGAGAGAGAGAGAGAGAGTGTGTGTGTGTGTAAGAGACGCTGTATATATTGTGACATATATATACAGTGTATACATATATACATATATATACAGTATATAAAAAGACACTGTATATATTGTGGGCATATCTGGCAATGGGGGCAGGAAAACACTAGATTCCTATGTTCTATAATAGAAAGTCAATAATGTCAAAAATTGCCAGATAGGGAAAAGCAACATAAACACGTTAAGGACATATATAAAGATGCATGTTTGAAGAAATGAGAAAAATGACTTAAAAATCATTTGCATTTGTGGAGCACACTTAGGGAGGAAACAGAGAAGTACACAGAAGGAACTGTGGTTTTGAAAAAGGTCTTACTAGGCATGCACAAATTTGATTTTTAATATTTAACCTTAAAAATGTTTATATTTAAGTCTATTAGTTTAATAGCTAGGAAACTCTCCAAGGACAGTAATCAAAGATGCAAAGATTTACACTCACTGCAGTGATCTTCATAAAAGATTAAAACAATGAGAGCAAAATTTAAAAGTAGGAATTTAATTAATATAAAATAAGGTATTATGCAATTATATTTAAAAAACTTTTGAAAAAATAATTGAGAATGAGGATTAAAAAATAAGAATTTAAAAATGACACACAATCAGAACTTTCATGCACTACAAGCTTAGGGAGAAAAAAAAAACCTCAAAGAAATAACTACTTATAGTAGTCATATGCCCATTTAAAAAGATTACAGGTAATTATTCTTTCCAGTATTTTCTAAGTTTCCTATGAATAAATTTGCATCATTTTGTTCAATATTTTTATAATGCTATAAATTTTAAAACAAAAAGTAAGAGATAGTTGGTAAACAATACTTGGCATTTTAGAGAATACTCACTCAGTTGAAAGATACAAGGATTAAGAAGAAAAATAAAGGACAATCAATGCTCACTGGTGAAAAGAGAACCAAAAAAAAAAAACTCACAAGATAAAGTATGATTGACACCTGAAACATTTACAGTCACATCCCAATCAATCACCAAAAGGTCCTGTATCCTGATTATCTTCCCTTCTTGAGTCTTTAGCTTTTCTTACCTTTAAAAATACCCAGTCATGACCTTTTTGGTGTGATAGTCAATGAAATTCCATTGTTCACAATGTTGTACCCTTGTTGAATGTGGACAGAAGAGATAAGTCAACCAAGTGGTGAATGGCCACTTGGTGCAGATTATGCACTGATCTCCTAACCTAACCTGTTAAACTGTGATACATATTGTGCTCTAAGGAAAGAACTAGTAAAGAACTTCAAAATGGTTCTGAGACAGTAACTCACTTATAAATTGTGGCTAGGAACAACAAAGTCTCCAATGGAGACGTTACTGGGCCTGCTCGAGCAAATCGATGAACAACGGGAGGACAGTGACAGTGACAGTGACAGGATCTTCTTTAACATGTTCACTAGTAGGAATAATGTATTCAGCCATTCATTAACTAATTCTCCCAGATTCACTATGGGCCACAGTAGTCACTGGCCCACTTGAGAATGGGAAAGGAAAAAGATAGTCCCTGGATTCAGAGAGCAACACAGTCAGGACTAGTTTACCTCAGCTTCATTATTTATTGGATAGAGGCTATTTAGGGCCTAGAGAGATTGTAAGGGGTTACGGTGTGTGCCTTGTATGCTGCTTACTGCAGTACCGCATATGGTTCCCTGAGCACTTCTAGGAGTGACCCCTTGAACACAGAATCAGGTGAAAGCCCTATGCACTGCTGCAGAGAGAGAGTGAGAGAGAGAGACAGACAGACAGACAGACACTGAGAGACAGAGAGACAGAGATAAGGAGGGTTATTTCAAAAGAAATTTGATCAACTTGCAAAAGTTTAAAATTATTTTTGACAAATAATAAATGATATTATTAATCAGTTTAACAATGATGAGGCTGGAGCGATAGCACAGCAGTAGGGCATTTGCCTTGCACGCGACCAGCCCGGACGACCCAGATTCAATTCCTCCGCCCCTCTCGGAGAGCCCGGCAAGCTACCAGAGTATCTTGCCCACACAGCAAAGCCTGGCAAGCTACCTGTGACGTATTCGATATGCCAAACACAGTAACAACAAGTCTCACAACCAAGACGTTATTGGGCCCGCTCGAGCAAATTGATGAACAACGGGAGGACAGTGCAGTGCTACAATAAATGATGGTTCAATAGATAAGAGCTATGCAGAGGTGAAATAACTAAAAGTAATACTGCTGCAAATTAAATAAATCTGAGTGTTATAAAACTGGTTTTACCAGTGTGCAAATAATAATTCCTAGGTGATTATTTGCATTATAATTTTATATCCTGCTGGAGACGGGTTTAATAGTGTTTTTAGTTATTCTGCTATTGCTTTCTGTTGTCAAAGTCTGTTGGATAACCAAGTACCAGTAAGAGACAGGTGGGAGGATTTCACCATAATTAAGAAACTGCTGAGAAGAACAGAGATGAGCAAAGGCTTTCTCCTTCCTCAGATATGATAGAGAGATAAGAATATGAAAAGAAAAAATAAGATCTTATTCATGCCTGGTACAATTCTAAGGAAGTTTTTAAATAGATGGTTTAAGAATTCTTTGAATACTAAATACACTGAAATTCATCACTCTCTCCCTCCCCCTACTTGTTTTTTGGAAGGGAGGTTGGGTCACACAGGTGATGCTCAATGCTGTTTCCGCTCTGAGCTCAAGGACACTCCAGATGGCTGAGAGAACATGCATGCCCAGGATCGTGTTGTTATGGCAGCACCTCAACCCTCATACTATCCCTCCAACCTTTGACTGAGAATTGCACTCAAAAGTGCTGGTTAATGGACCAGGTCAACCTGGAAGTTGTCTCAAGATCATCACAAAGCTTCCTTTCATTTCACTGACTGAAAGCCAAAATGTCAATACGAATGACATATAGAGGGAATAAAATGAATAATCCAGTATGCAGGGAAAGTCTTAAAAAGTAATATAATATTTAGTCATTTAGAAAATAAGTAAAATATTGAATTGAGATTACAGCAAAAATCCCAGAGTCTTGGACTATAAACCAAATGTAAATTGCGGTGAGAGAGAAGTGAGTTTGAGGGAATGATTTGGCTAACAAGAGTCTATATAGAAAAGTCCGGAAGGTTTAGTCCCCAAGTTAAAGTTCCATGTAACCAAGTTTTGTTAACCAAACCTGATGTGCAGAATAGGAAAATTAGGATCTTCTTCCCTTCCAAGCTCCAGACTGATGAATACACCACACCAAGAGTGAGTTGTTGTGGGGCCTGAGAGTGGTAAAGATGTGTTGTGGCTGGGGGGTGTTGGGTAGGGTTTTGAAGAAGGGAGGCTGAGCCCTAGAGATATGTACTCCAGGGATACAGAGATGGATCCAATCTCCAAACTTTTAAAGTTCCTTAGGAGAGACAGGCTTAAAGGGCTGAGAGCATATTTCAAGGTTTGATTCCTGGTACACTGTGGTCCTTGAAGAACATCAGAAGTAACACTGAGTACATTGCTGGGAACAGGAACTGAGTACCATAGAGTAGACAGTACAAACATTTCCCGGGCCAAATAAAAAGAGTTGTTAGGAAAACAAAGTGAAGATGAAAAATAAAAATACCAGGGATAGAGAGAGAGTATAGCAGGTAAGGCCTTGCAAGTGGCTGGCTGACTGGGGTTGATCCCTAGCATCCCATATGTTACCCCAAACACTGCTAGGATGAATTCCTGTGTGCAGAACCAGAAATAATGTCTGAGCATTGCTAGGTGTAGCAGTGTGGCCCAAAATCTATATGTATGTATCTGTCACTGTCACTGTCCTCCCATTGTTCATCGATTGGCTCAAGCAGGCCCAGTAACGTCCCCTAACGTCCCCATTGTGAGGCTTGTTGTTACTGTGTTTTGGCATATCAAATATGTCACGGGTAGCTTGCCAGGCTCTCTCTCTCTCTCTCTCTCTCTCTCTCTCTCTCTCTCTCTCTCTCTCTCTCTCTCACACACACACACACACACGTATATATAAAATACCATCCCAACCGGTTGGGCTAGAGCCATAGCACAGTAGGGAGGGCATTTGCCTTGCATGCGGCAGGTCGGGTTGACCTGGGTTTGATTCCTCCAGCCCTCTTCGAAGAGCCTGGCAAGCTACCAAGAGTATCTCACCCTCATGGCCAAGCCTGGCAAGCTACCTGTGACGTATTCGATATGCCAAACACAGTAACAACAAGTCTCACATTGGAGACGTTACTGGGCCCGCTCAAGCAAATCAATGAACACAGGAGGACAGAGCTCTAGGACAGTGCTACAATGCTATCATCCCAAACTCAGATGGTTCTTTACAAGGAAGGTTTAGCCTAGCAGGCCCACAGAGATGGAGGGTCACAGGGCTGTGTACTGCACTCATTGGGGAACTATTTAGACCAAGAGACAAAGAAATTTTGTGTAGAAGCAAGACAGTAATAGTTTTCAGCTTTGAGGCTCTTACAGTCTCTGCACCACTTATCACTTTTGTGAAGAAAGTACAAAAACTACCAAAGCCAGTAATGAATGGAGGCAAGACACATGAACGAGACTGTACTCCAAACTTTTACTCATAAAAACAGATCAGGAGATGGACCAGTTGTTTGTTCTGTTCCTGCTGACTCTGGAGGAAGTCTGGAAGAGTCCTGAGCTCCAGTTGGAGAACCCCTAAGATAGTCAATGATGGAAATGTGGTCGATTCAATTTGTGCAAAAATCTAGAATTTCTCAGAGGAGGCTGAAGGACCAACCCCAGGACTCTGGATGGTGGAAGTCCCTCAATTTGGAGAAAGGTTAGAGCAGCCAAGTCTTTTTCACCTCTGAAAGTTCATGAAAATGTGGTTTTGAATGACAAGAGAGAAATACTGGGTGATTTATCAAAGATCTCACAGTCAGTTCTGAAAGCAGTTCTAGAACCCAGCCAGCCAGCCACATTGGATCCTGGTCCTATACTTTCCCCATGCGGTTCACAGATTTTAACCTGACATTCCTCAATCTAGGACCACTGTACACTCTAAAATCTTACATTTGACAACCAATCACCAGCAAATATTTCTCCAAGAACCTCTAACTTTAATGTCCATGTCTTTTCATCCTTGACAAGACACCAAGAGGCTGGTGTTCAGATTTTATGCATTTTCCTCCCTATGCAAGAAGGCAGAATCTGAATTTGTGTGGAGACCAGGAATTGGGTCCAGAAAGACCTTGAATTGGGTCCAGAAAGAACTTGGCTCCATGATTCCATGTTTTCAAGATTTCCTCCATAGTCAATGGGAACAGAACAAATAACTGAAACTATGAGAAAGTTGAATCTTGGACCAAGACATATCATGGCACTTATTCAGCCAAGAACCAGCTTTCAAGAACCATTAAGCTAAGAGAAAAGACTGAAAAGCAAGGGCCAATTTTGGTCAAGCCTCACGAATACTGCTTTGAACCAATGATGAGTTCACTGTAGACTTCCAAAGACTATGGCATAGACCAGATCCTCAATCTGAGAACAGTTCTATGAAAAACAAACACTGCATTCCTCAGCAATGGTTTTAAACTCAACAGAGACAGAAAAATAATTTTCCACAAGTTCGGCAACCTACTTCATAACCAAAATGTGGGCACTTGGCAGTCACAACCTTGATTTTATTTAACAGATTCCTGGCAGATGAATGGAATTTACCCCCAACTTTGGTGCCTCTCACACAATTTTCTTCTAATTTGGGGGTCATGTCCAATGTTGCTGGGGATCAAACCCCAGCTTCCTACATGCAAAGCAATAAATTATCTTTTCAGCCCCTCTAACACAATTTTTGAGGCTCATTGGCTTTGGCTAAAACTCATATGGAATAAAGGCACACACAGAGATTTTTCAAATCATTTTCTGAAACCAGATTTTGATCATTATAATAACGATCAGTATTTTTTTGTAGTGAATCCTTGTCAGTGGTGCTGGGGCCACGAGGGCCACACCCAGCAGTGCTTGTGAAGCCATGCAGTGCAATGAGGGAAAGGAAGCCAGACCCTGTGCATGACAGGTATCAATCCAATCCTTAGAACTATCTCTCGAGCCCTTTTTGATCATTTTAATAATGGCATCCAGCTTCCTATGCACCAGTTCTGAATATGTATTTTTCTTACATGTCCCTCCCAATGTCCCGTGAGCTAATTTTGGTGATTCACATGATGAGGCTACTGAGATTTGACCCAAGTCACATGCCTGGCTGAACTCAGCCTACAGATAGAGCATAGAGCCTGTTCTCTGAGCTGCTACGTGTTATGCATCTTCCATTACCTACCATCACGTGCTAAACCAGCAAGTTCATTCATCGACATCTGAGCCTGGTTTCAATAACCGCTCTCTGAAATAGCCTGTCTGAGCAGAGCAGAAGCAGCAAACACACAAGATACTGTTTGAGTGTAAACAGTTTCCTTGGTTTTAATAAGGCCCTTTTATGGTGAGATTATCCTATCCAAGTAGTAACCAGGTCCGAGCCTGCTTAGCTTCCGAGATCAGACGATATCGGGTGCGTACAGGGTGAGATTCAGGCTGGAGCGATAGGACAGCGGGTAGGGCATTTGCCTTGCACGCAGCCAGCCCGGGTTTGATTCCTCTGTCCCTCTCGGAGAGGCCAGCAAGCTACTGAGAGTATCCCACCCACATAGCAAAGCCTGGCAAGTTCCCCATGGTGTATTTGATATGCCAAAAACAGTGACAACAAGTCTCACAATGGAGACGTTACTGGTGCCCGCTTGAGCAAATTGATGAACAACGGGCCAATAATGCTTACAGTGCTTATGATGAGATTCAAAGGACAGGGTGTCACCTGAACACCCTGGAAGAATGTGCCTCTACTCCCTCTGCAAGGAACAGCTGTCTACAGGCAGTTCCCAGCACCTCCCTTGCTCGTAGTGTTAATCCCCGCCCCCTACCTCCTTGGTTTTAGGGCCACCCTCATTGATGGATAGGGTTAACTCATGGTTCTGAACTCAGAAATTACTCCTGGTGGTGCTTAGAGGGATTATATAGAATGCCGGGGGTTGAACCCAGGTTGACTGCTTGTGAGCCAAGCAATCTACCCTCTGTACTATCTCTCTAGTTCCCATGTGGTGTCAGTTCTTCAGAGTGATCCTTTGACAGTCTGCCCAACTAAAAACTAGATGGCTTCCCTGCTCTCTCCTCACCTGTTTTATCATTCTCGATGACTGATCACCCTGGGCAGTCTAGGTGAGTATCCTCAGTTTATCTGCTTCACTGTTAGAAAGGACTTCCCATGAAAGGGGAGACATGGGCTTGTTGGACCCTCCCTCTTCAGGGCTGAGCAAGGGTCTGGCACAGAACATGAACAGCATCTGTTAGGAAGCTAAATCAATCTCTGGATTATGGCTGTTTTGTCTGTTCCTCTATTTGCTTAGCTGCTCTATCCAAATTTTCAGCAGGAAATTGCATTTCCTGTTATAAAAAGAAGCTTCTCTTTTTCAAGTCATTCCTTGTGAAAATACTACTCTATTATTACATAAACTCAGAGGCTATGACTGCTTTTGGTCATGGGTCACCTGAAAGCATGGGAACCTGGGCTAAATTAATCCCCCTGGACTCACAGATGATGGGTCAGCATGCCCTGGCACAGGCCCACACTTGTCACCGGATTTTTGGCCTACTCAGCTGCTCCAAATGGCCCTCTGACTTCAAGGAACAAGTGTCTTTGAACTGAGTCCAGCTACGGGCGTCTTAATCCTCACAGCTTCCCAGAACGCCAGGGAAGGTGATTTTTCTTTATCCCATGTGACTGAGTGGAGCCAGACACTCTCTGGAAAGCAAGAACTGAATCTTCCAGTGTTAGGATTTCAAGAGCCACTGAAGAGGAGGCCCTGGAACTTCAGTTGAATAGTTCACTCTGTTTGGCTCTTAGATACTACGTGATTTAACTTTTACTAATAATCTTCTCTTTGCCTCAAGTTACATGTATCTTGAAATAAAGTCTTAAATATTTACTTTCTTCTTCCACTATTCTTGCTGTGACTTGTACTGTTCATATTAACCATACTTAATGAAAGCAATTATCGAGAAAGTTCTATTAGCGTACAGTTTAGACAGGTTAATGACTGTCTTCTCTTGAGAGCTGAGCTCAATAGCACAGGAATTCCCCCTTTCTGCTTTGGAGTGAGAAGGTACAGTGAAGAGGGCCAGGTACAGTGTCTAGGCTATTTGCTGTGACAAGAATTTGTCACAGGACTTGCACCCATGACAGAGAAATATCTTTTGTGCAAGTTCCTATAGGCCATGCCTGTCTGCCTCTATCCCCAGATGGCTACAGGGGCTGAAAGTCACTGCCAAAATCAAAGTCAGCAAAACCAAGAGGTCCTCTTGGATGAGGGTAAAGATCCACTGGACAAAGGATCCAGAAAGTGTAGTGGCATGGACAACACTCTCTTCCTTCTCTTTCACGGCACAGTTGAGCCCAAAGTCCATGACAGGAGTACTTGCTTCTTGCCCATCTGCATTTCTACTCTCGGACACAGACCTCAAACCATTTGGTCAGTGTTGATTACTGCAAGCCGGGTTATTTTTATAAATTCTCCCTTCTAAGATGGGTTAATTACAGAGGGTAGAATCCTTGGGCAAGTGGGAATAAGAGAATGTGGAAAAGCATTGGTGTCATTTTAGGGAGGGGTGCTGAGGACTGCAAAAGTAAGGGAAAATAACAGGGACCGAATACAGAGCAAGGAAATTGCCTCAAGATTGTTTCATACTGAAGACCTGCATACAAGAAACTTTCAGAAAGTTATTTTCGTAAGTTCTGTTTCCTCTATAAGGTACAGCACTCAGACTGGGTAGTGTGCACATGTATCAAGCACTGACCATCGACTATCTGCCCAGATAATAGTTCCGAACCTCAGTCAAGCCCTTTAAAAGATTACTAGGGAGATAGCTCAAAGGGTTCAAGTATCTGCATTGCATGTGCAGATTTCAATTTCAATTTCAACTTCAATCGCTGATAAAGCATGAACCCCTGGTGCCACTGGGAGTAACCCCATTGGCCACACACAGAGCTGCTCCAAGGAGCACCAAGAGTGGACCCTGGGTTCTGAGCATCCTGGAAATGCTCCCATGGCCAAAACTTGCCAGGCTCTTACTTTGTTCCTTGACATCAAGAGTTTCCCACAGTCTTGAAAACAAAATCATGGCACACACAGGCTTCTTATGGAATTGACAACTGAATAGGTTTATCTACGGACACATAGAAAGGAGAAAAGAAACGGAGCTTGAACTCAGGGGTACAGAATTCAGACACCCTAAAGCATAATTCTATGGCTGTCATTCAGTCAGCCCCCCAACAGGAAGAATCATGAGTATAAGCTCTTTGCTTCATGATCACTATTGCTTTTCTACATTTTTGACTCTTTCTTAAGCTTAGTCCTGGCTGCACCATGCTAGAAAGTCTTGTTGACTGGAAAAGTTCGCCAACATGAAACACAAGACAGTTTGAGACCAGCTAATAGTGCAGCTGATCAGCCCAGACAGAGCACATTAAGATGCAATTTATTATTACTATTATCATTGTTTTTCTGCAGTGCTGGGGGTTGAGATAAGGGCATCACACATGCAAGGCATGTGCTCTACTACTGAGCCACATCTCCAACTTTAAAATGGGATTAAGACCTCCTTCAACCCAGACATGACCCCTCCGCTGCCTCTGATGAAGCCATAGACCCTTGTTTGTAATAAATAGCACAGAGGCAACAATTATGCAAGGGAAACTTGCTCCATGCCCGTAGGAAGCCACAGTGCTCATTTCTGCAGTCCAGACCTGGGAGGCAGTTCAGCACCTCTAACTTATTCACCTAAACGGATATCTCTGTACATTTTTAAACATAGCCCAAAATTTCAAAGAACCCCATCACCAAAAGCTTGTCTTTGCTTATACCAAGATATAGCAAGAAAAGTGTGGGAAGAGGAGGAGAAATAAAGAAAAAACAATAAAAATTAGCAACTGATGCTCATGTAGTCTAATATTAGAAGCTGATGATAAGCAATGCCAAAAGCAAAGCTTCAAAGAAAGCCCCTCAAACCACCACAAATCTTTAAATCTAAAAATCCTTTTCAACAACAGGAAGGCACAGAGACATATACCTGTTCCGATCAAAAGAGCTCTAATTTTTTTTCCCTAATGTTTTCCATCTTAAGCTCAAAGATGCGTCGACTGACAATGTGTCAAGAAGACTAGGTAAAGGATGAAATGACAAAAACAAGGGAGTATGCACAGGGAAGCATATGCTGCGCCTAGCTCTGCAATGTCTATTGAACCAATACCATATGTAAGCTGATAGCACAGCTCTATACACATACCTCATTAAGCCAAATTAGAGCAAGTGGGATCTGTTGCCTTCTGATTAAAACAAACACATCTAATTTCAGTCTGTCCTATCTGTGATCCACAGAGCAACCTTCCCCAGAAGCATTTTCATAAACAACAGTCAAAGCTACTCAAGTTCCCGAGGCTAATCTCACGATGCAGGCTCCCAAGAGTGGCTCTCTTCCTGTTCTCTCCCTGCAAATGTCTGGGGCTGAGGGGAGGAGGAACAGAAAACACCAAAGGGAAACACACTCTCTGAGATAAATACCAGCGTGTGTTCCTCCAACACAAGGGAACTAGTGAATCCAAAGACATCAGGAAGATGAGGTCCCACCTCTTTTCTGCAAGAGCAATTCATTCAGAGCAGTCTCTAATCTATTAGAGCTCTTTGGATGCTTGGGGGCAGAGAGGCAGCACAAACCCAGCTGTGCTTGGCCCTTACTACTAGCTTGTACTCAGGAATCATTCCCGAGAGTTCAGGAAACCCTATGGCATATGTGGTGCTGGAGATCTAACCCGCCCCCCTCCTCAAGGCTTGATGAATTACTTCTTAGAGTTGTACATTAGGCCATCAAGAAATTCCAGAGCCAGTTATCTTTTTATGGAATTGCTTTCAAAATGCACAGAAAAGTAAAAGCCTTTCCCCACTTCAACAAGATGGCAATCAAATTTGTCGGTGCTTTCAGGAATTCCAAAAGCACTCAGGAATCTGCCAGAACAGGTGAGTGGCACAAACAATGATTTCGTGCTGAGCACAGGGCACCTGTAATGTTAAAAGCTCCAGCCTGGACAGGTGTTCAAGAGAGCAAGGAATGCGTTCAAACTGACAGTTCCTGAGAACCTGCTATTTGCAAGGGTCAGCCAAACAGTGGGTCCAAAAGAAAAACCGGGGCTCTTTTGCTCATTCCTCTGAGGAACCTAGAGTTGGGCTATGGCTACGCATGGACCAATCCAGGGAAGCAGCTGTGGGAAGTCCAAGCCAAAGCACCAGAAACTCAGGGTAGGGGAGGAGTTCAGGAAGTTTTAGGCAAGAGATGGTGCTTCAGATGAGTCTTAAAGCTGATAAACAAGTTAGTCAGAAATAAAAAACAGAAGGGCATTCCAGGCCGAGAGATTTACAGATCATGTAAAAGCACCAGCATATAAACAAATAGCATGCTTTTGGGCTTGGCTAGCTCCCAGCAGGGCGTTGGTGCCACAACAGCATTAAAAATGGAGTCAGAAAGGTTAGCAGTCCAGAAATGTTGCCCCCTCATCCCCCAGAAACTTCAAGAGAAGAAAAACTGGGGTGAGACTTTGCATGATCTGGAAACTCAAATCATCAGGGTCTCTGGTAGTCATGCCCATTTTTATCTGCTTGCTAGAATCTCTTCAGCGGACTCTGCCCCATTCAACCACCCACCAGTGAAATTTCAAGATGACCTACATGATCTAGGGCCTAACCAATCAGGATGTCAAGGGCATTGTGACTAGATCATGAATAGACAAATCCTACAAGTCATTTGGAACCTTTCCCAAACCTGTTGCCAGAAACCCAGAGCCTCCTGGGATCATTTCTGTCACCACTATGTAAGATGACAAGAACAGAGCGAGTGCAGAAGCTGAGACAGCTGAGTGCTTGCAGATGGTTCCCACGTCCGAGTCCAACCAGGCTGGGCCCCCCAACATCCTCCAAACTTTCTAATTACACGCCCCCAAATTCCCTTCTATTTATATGGCTTTTTTGCTTCTTGCAGTCAAGAGATTATTAATATTAAAGTATTAGCTAAATACTGGCAAAAAAAAGATCAACTTGAGAACTTTTTCAAGTTTAAAGTACCTAAATGAAATCATGTACATGGACTACTTTCTAATCTCTAAATCACTGAACATTATTAATCATTTCACTACCAGCAGTGATAATCTAATAACTAGTCAACTCAATTTCTATTATATCCATATTACAAAGGTATAGCTTTTAAGCTCTAATTAACAAATGCTATAGAATGCTCAATTTGTGCCAGGCATGTTTCTAAATACTTTACTAATCTCACTTAATCTTCATAATAGCTCCATAAAATAGGCACTTTTATTTTCTTCTCCCAAGTTTATAGATGAAGAAACAGCCACAGAAGGGTCAAGAAACATGCCCAAGATCACAGAGGTATGAAGTGGAGGAGCTGAAATTTGAACCAGGATAACCTGCACAAACATTTCATTATCGCTTATCTTCTGGGCAGTAGAACCAATGTTCCAACTACCTTTAAACTAATATTCCTAAATGAATGGCTTAAGGGACTGGGAGACAGGCTAGGGGTTAAGGAGCTTGCCCTGCGCGTAGCTGACCCAGATTCAATCTCAGCACTGTACAGCCCCTAAGCACTGCAGGAAGCAACCCCCAAGGACAGAGCCATGTTCCTGAGCACAGCTGGATGTAGATGTTATCTACACCCTGCCCCAAACACACACACCCACAAATGACTCATGGTCAAGCAACTTACCCTCCCTAAATCCACAACACAAGGTTACCTACTGTTGCCACAAAATCCTATCCCCCTGCCAACTTAGCTCATTTCCTCAGTAAATGCACCTTAATGTTGCAGTCTTAATGTTGCATCAGGAGGACAGCTCCACCCTCACTCTCCTAAAGTCCACCCTGTCACCTGCTCCAACCCACCAGGAACTCGAATCACCCCCTCCTCCTGGGGTCCCATCATCTGTCTCATTTCAGGCCTTCTACCATCTCAACTAGCCTCTATCTCCTACTTTGCTTCTAGTCTGACCCCCTTCTGTACCTCACTTCCACATCGGCATTAATTAATCCTTCTCTGAAAATATAGATCTGATTTAATATCCTTCTGTTTTTAAACCCTGACCTGTTGCTAATGCCAACAGAACACAATAACTCATTAGAGTTAGTACAGCAGGTAAGGTACCAGGAGTTACTCCTGAGCACAGAAGCAGGAGTAAGCCCTGAGCGCCACCGCATATGGTGCAAAACCAAAATAATAATAATAATAATAATAATAATAATAATTCTACACGAGTGCCCTACATGAACACTCTTCAGAAGTCCCCCAATCCTCCTTTCCAATCTCATTTCCTTCCCGGTTGCTAAACACAAGTGGGGAGCAGTATTTCAGGCTATAAAGTAGATCTCTGGGGAACTGTCTTGTTTTCCTTAAGTTATTTAATTTACTCGCTCATATCTTCATAATTATATACTCCACTCAAAATTAATAAAATGGAATTTCTTCTAAAACATTCTTGCAATTTAAATTGACTCTCCCAGACTACTTTGCTCTCATTATTCTGAATTAGTGGCTCTTTCATGAGAAGAAATAATTACCTTTATAGAAGAAGAAGTAAAATGCAGGTTGCCAAAAACTCCCTGGTTTGGGTCCAAGAAAAAAGTTCTGTAAGGTCGGAATCCCAAAATAGTCTTCTGGGAGTTTATAATATCTCTTTTTTTCTTTTTACTTTTTGGGTCACACCCAGCGATGCACAGGGGTTACTCCTGGCTCTGACTCAGGAATTACACCTGGTGGCATTCAGGGGACCAGATGGGATGCTGGGTATCAAACCTGGGTGGGTCGGCCACATTCAAGGCAAACAGCCCTACCTGCTATGCTATCGCTCCAGCCCCTATAATATCTCTTTCTAAGAGGTTTTCATTATCAATTACAAAATTACAAAATGAAAAGGTGGTAGGAGGGCTGGGGAGTTACTGTGAAGAGGCGAGGAAATTTTAGGTCACACATGGCCAATCAGGAAAGCTCAGCATCACCAGCATCTTCTGGCAAGATCAGAAGGTAGACTATGTGATTTTTGCAGACCAGGTTTCTAAATCACAATGACCTTTGGGGTCAGATAATTCTCCATCATGGACTCTCTGCACTGTAGGATGCTTAGTGCAGTCTACCTACCACGTGTCAATTACACCTTCTCAATTGTGACAACCCTAGTGTCTCCAAACATTGCCAAGCAAGTGTTGCTTGAAGAGCAAAAATGCTTGCTGTTGAGAACCAGTGCTATAAATACCCAGGGCTCACTGGCTGGCATTATGTCCCCTGACCTGTGTTTTTCTTCTTGTCCCTCTTCATGAGAAAAATCGTAACGCACTTGGCCACACAAAGTGAAAACCCACACCAACAATGCCATACACTTTTCTGTGAAGATACTAAAAGAATTGCTTCTGACAAGTAGCCCGACAGTGATGGCTGCCCTTGTGAGGAATAAAACAGAAAATGACAGGGAGATCAGAGGAGCACATTTGTTTCTCGCCCCAATTAATAAGATTAATAATTAATTAATAAGAAAGCTATCTCTACTCTACTCTCTCCTGCTCACAATTGCCCCTTGGGTGCGAGAGACTGGCCAGAACCTGATCCTGGCAAAGCCACCTGCTAAGTCACAGCGGGGATGGAGAGAGAGAATGAAGGTGCTTCAGGTGTTATTTCCACACACTGATAAAGCAGGTTTACAAACAGAATTCAGCACAGGTGCGCCTTAATTTCAAGGTCCATTAGCAACACAAAGGGGGGAACACTGCACTTCCAAAGCCAAGCTCTATAACGCAGCAAGGCATTTTTCGTTTTCGATTGTCAATGGTCTGAATAATAATTACGGTTGTTTTTATTAGGAACAGCATCCAAGTTCAAATGCCTTTTACTTTTCAATGACTAGACTACACTGCAATGGATGTTTGGGAACTGCAGGGCTGGAGAAAACGGACACAGGCACTATCTCCACACTTTGGATTTCATGATTGCGCTTCCCAATGGACCAGTGACCTTACCACCTGTAAAAGGTCACAAAACGAAAGGGATGCTAGCACTACCTTCTGCTGTTAGCACCCAGCAACACTCCACAGTTATTCAGCTGTGTTGAGTAACAACAAGTAGTTCTTCAGTAACCCCCCCCCCCCCCCCATACACACATACCTCAAAGAGAGCTCTGCAATGGCCCAAGTATTACCATCTAGAATAATAACTATTACATTCTATGAAGGCTCCAGAGTGCAGAAACTCATATGGGAAGCTCGGTCATTACTGACATAAACCAGTGCTCAGCTTCTCAGCTGGTATGTGCGATAGTCTGAGACAAGGAAACAAGACACGAGGTTCCACTTCCAAGCAAATTCCCATTAAGGGAAATGAAGAAGACGAACCATAAAACCCTAAGGAGAAACTCTTTGTAGTGGTGACACCAAACGCTGTTCCCTGCAGAACTATCCAGTCCCCGTGAGCAGTATTAGCTGAGAAACTCCAACAGGCAGAACTGAACCACACTGGATAAGAGAAAGTGACACTGTCAGTTCTCAGAAGCCAAGTTCCTCTTCCTCGCTCACGTACCTGCACTTTTTACCTTTCTCCCACAACAAATCTCACCCAGCTTTATTAGCCCAACTTCATAATATGAGACCATAAAATCAGAGTCAGGTAAAATTGGTTTTTCCAAATGCAAATTATCAGTCTCAAGGAAGATTAACTTGGACGATGAACATTCAAGTTGTTTTTTTTTTCCCTCCAAGGCTATTTCCTGGGGAAAAAAATAGACATTTATATGAAAGTTATAGGAAGGGATTTTTTAAAATTGGATTTTTATAGTTCTTTCAGTTCCCATTTAACAAGCTAAAAAATGCGGGTAAATTTGAATTTCGGCTTAAATAGAGTTCATTTACTGCTCAACTTCTCTAAAGGAATATTCATTTTCATATAATATAAAAGTCCAAGAGTGAGAACTTTGAGGGAAAATCATTCTGTACAAAGCCCACACTGAGCAGAGTTAAGCAGGAAAAGAAAAGGGAATACAGACGGCATTGTCCCTAATAATAAAAATAAGTTCAGGAAACCCTTCTGCAACTGCTATGTCACCCAATTTAGAGGCAGTTTATAGTCACCCAGTAGATAGATCAGCAAGCAATAAGACAGCTTGCTCAAAGGGCTGAGTAAGTAATCAGAAGCATGAGTGAGAAATAAGGCACCAGAGTGAGCAGTAAAGACACACCAGGGAGAACATTTCTGAGCAATTACCACATGTCTTCATGCAGAAGGAAGAGAAAAAATTCACTCCACTAGGATTGGATCCTACAAACGTGAACTCTCTCATAGCTCCAGAGTCTGTCCTGCATGACTGAGGGACTACCATCATGAACAGGGCTTGGAGAGAAGGCAGAGAAGCAATGAGGGGTCTCTCATGAAACAGGATAATAAGCGCTCATCTTTAAGTTTGGGAGGACCCATATGAAGACATGACAAAAAGATATGTTTGTAAGTTTTTAAGTTGGGCTGGAGCGGTAGCACAGTGGGTAGGGTGTTTGCCTTGCAAGCGGCCGACCCGGGTTCAATTCCTCTGTCCCTCTTGGAGAGCCCAGCAAGCTACTGAGAGTATCCCGCCCGCATGCCAGAGCCTGGCAAGCTCCCCGTGGCGTATTCGATTTGCCAAAAACAGTAACAACAAGTCTCACAATGGAGACGTTACTGGCGCCTGCTTGAGCAAATCAATGAACAACGGGAGGACAGTGCTACAGTGCTATTTCTACTGTTGCCAATGCAGTGTCTAAGGAAGGAATACACACACGGGAAAAGCTAAAACAAACCAAAAATACATTTTTGCTAAAAGACAGACATAGAAAACCTCCTTACTGAATATCCAGCAAACCATCAGGACTCCCTCTAAGAAAAATGGTATTGCATTATTGTAAATGGAGCCAAGAATGGTGGAGTAAACTCTCAATGTCTCTTCATGTAATGCTACCAGCTTTAAGTTCGGAGGATTCTAGGACTGAAAGGTTCTCTCTTTCCCCAAAACTTAAACTAAGGAAAATCTATAAGAAAACTCACATCTCAGAGATGTAAAGAGATTAGGCAAAATCATGTGACTCTAAGGATCAGGAAGAGTAACTGGTTGATCACTAGATATAAGTTTCTTCTCCTTTATGACAAGTGTTTTGGGTTACTGTTGCGTGTGTGTGTGTGTGTGTGTGTGTGTGTGTGTTTTCCTTTCTGGGAAGTGGGGTTTATAGGGCTCCTCCAAGAGGCTCTCTTCTTCATTCAGTAGGCCCAGGGATCCTATCTGCAACTTCCAGCCAACCAGGCCAGCAGTTCAGTGGAAGTGCCCCAGGATGCAATGCTGCTGGAACCCGCTGATGTGGAGAATTACCTTGGCTATTTAAAAAGTGCCCAGGGACCTCTAGGGTTGCCCCTGGCAATGTTCAGGGGGACATGTGGTACTGGCAATCAAATTCAGGGAGAGTCCATGCTAGGCATGTGTCCTCACTATTGAGCTATCTTCTGGCCCCTTTTGTTTTATTCTTCTCTGGGTCACAAGGCATATCAAGCTGTACATCCAACATGAGGCTTCTATACTTCAGTCCTTCACAGTTGATCTTTCTGGGCTGGGGATGTGGCTCGGTGGCATAGTGCATGCCTTGTATGCAGGTGACCTGAATTTGATTCCCTGCACCTCAAAAAATTAAAATAGATAATTCTAACTTGACCTTCCTATGAGAAGACTTCCAGTCTCCCCCCACTTAGAAGTAACCAGCTTATGTAGCTGAATTCAGGTGAATTATATTTCCCAGTAAACATCTTGATGCTACAGAGTGTCTCTCACACACATGAAAAATGCAAAGGAGTGAGAATGAAGTTAACATTGTAGGGGAATAACAAATGACCAAAGGCAATCAAATCAAGGAATTGGTCGTCCTTGGAAGTTTTGGGCGGGGCAGGGTGGAGGTGCTGTATAAGACAGTGAAAAGACCGCACAATAGTGGAGGGATGGGGTGAGGAGGGGGCGGGGATGGTGGCTTGCTGAAAGATAAAAAGGTAAAGTGTTATGCATGAAAATCTATCAGTAATAGTACTGTAAACCAGTGCCCAAAATTTATTTTAAAACGGTGCCTGGCACAGTAGCAGACTGGTGATGAGAGTGATACCAGTGCTGGAATACTGTATGCCTGAAACCCAATCATAAAAACAAATTTTTTTTAAGTAAATGGATCTTATTTAAAGACGATGTATGTGCGTGCGTGTGTGTGTGTGTGTGTGAGAGAGAGAGAGAGAGAGAGAGAGAGAGAGAGAGAGGTGCAAGAGAGAACATGAGCTTCTCCGGGGGAGGAGAGAGCCCTTACACACATCCCAGCATTAGACACGAAAGCATGAAAGTACACATCTCAAGAGGGGAGAAGCAGGTGACACATGTGCTCGGGCATCACGTGCTCAGCTACATAGGCGCAAGCAGCACATGGGCTCAGGCAGCATATGCACCTGGATTTAATTTTTTTTTTTTTGCTTTCGCTTTTTGGGTCACACCCAGCGATGCACAGTGGTTACTCCTGAATCTACACTCAGGAATTACTCTGGGCGGTGCTTCGGGGACCATATGGGATGCTGGGAATTGAACCTGATCCACCTCGTGCTAGGCAAACGCCCTACCGGCTATGCTATTGCTCCAGCCCCAGTCAATACTTAAGTTATTACAAATAACTTTACAATTGATGATTACTAGATAAAATTAAATAAGGCAAAGTATGAAGTTAACCATTAAAAGCATAATTCTAGGAACCAAAGTAAAAATATAGAAGATAAGGCACTTTTCTTTCATGTGCTGACTTGAGTCAATCTCCATCATTTCAGATGCTCCCCCAAGTCCTGCCAGGAGTGATTACTGAGTACTGAGCAGGAGTAAGTCCTGAGTACTGCTAGGGTATAGCCCAAAAATGACAACAAAAAAATTTTGCTCCTGTTTCCCAAAATTTAAAATAAAAAGCTTTAGACCTTTAAATATTATTAAAAATAGTACAGCCAGGGAAGGTAACACAGCGGTTAGGCAAGGCATCTGGGTTCAATTCTCAGAACCACATGGGCCTTCTGAACATACACCCATGTATTGTCCTGCCCCTCAAACACTGCTGAGATAGCCTTGGTGGCCCTACCATCACAGGGTCGGAGTAGTACCACATCCTGGGGCTTTCACAGAGGATTGCTGATAAGATTCTTGAATATGAGAAGGAGGGGACTCCAAGGGTCCCTTCAGATTGATTAGGAGTTCCCTTCAGAAAAAAAAATCACAGTACTGTAGGCACATATAAAGGATAGTTACTCTCAGTTAACAGAGACAGTGTTCAACAGATAACTGTTAACTCAGTTAACTGTTTACACAGCTAAGCAGTTAACTAGTAAACTAGTATCAACACCTGAGTGGGATATCATCTGAAAGAAATAACCAGTAACTCCCTCCTATTTAATTCCTGGAGGTCTACTAGCCATCTTGGAGCATGAAATTTGGTGTCTAGGCAAGGAAATCTTTCCCTGGAAACCTGATACAAAAATTGGGCATCCAGAGGCATGAAACCTCTCTCACGGGAGGGAATAATAGCAGGGGGCCACCAGGAGTCCTACAGGATGGAACCAGTAGTAGGCAGTGATTCCCCACCCAAAGCTGCAATCTGCAAAACAAAACCGGACAGGACCTTTGCCATAGCCATTTCCAACTGGGCTTGGAGGAATGAAGACTGGAGAGGCATGGGTTCCATTTATTAAAAAGCAGCTCAACACAGTGGGAGGTTTTCTTGTCTAATTACAGAAGCTGTTGGAAACTGCAGGGAAGACAGGATTTATGGCCTAGATGACACTGCCTCTGTGTTGTAATTAAAAGTTATTTTTAATACCTTTGTTTGGCTGGATACTTTGAATTATTAGAAATATATTTTGCAATTTTGTTAAAGGGCAAAGAACATATGGTAATACTGCAGCTCACATAATGTGAAACAATTAAATGTTTTGACACTGGGAGGACGGAACAGAAAAGAATTTCTCCCTTTAAATCCGTGAATTTTTATAAGAAAGAGGTAAAGAGAAACAAGCTTAAAAGTGTATCTAACTTGATGCTTAAAATTGTGAAGGGCTGGGGAGATAGCTCACAGAATGCAAGCTTTGCTTATGGAAGGCCCAACTTTGATCTCTGTCACCAGATGATCCATGAGCACTGCTGGGAATAACTCCTGAGCACTGCCAGGGGTTATTGAACCCAAATCCTTAAACTCATTCTCCTCCCCAACATCCCCCCTGCCCACCCTGCAGAAAAAGAACATTCCAAAAATAGCCCAGCTACTCATTTTATCCATTAAGTTTGACTGCCAGAGATGGGAAACATAGACACTTCTTTTCCTTCATCACTGTTCGCCCAAACTCCTAATCCTAAACCTCCAATTCTTTGCTTTGTCCTGGGTCCATAGGAAACAAGAGTGGTCACTCTAATAACAGGAAGCTCCGGCTCAACCACACAGACACAGAGGCCAGCCCGAGGTCCAAGTGAGTTGTGGACAACATATGCTGTATGAGATTTGGGCTTTGTTTTTAATCCCTATGCCTTTCCTTCTGTTTCAAGAAAGGGTCAGACACATGCATCCCAATGGGAGCAGCAGGTTGTCAGTTTGAGTGGCTACAGAATCAGGTCAAGATCAAACATAGGCTGTTTCTTTCCTAAATGCCATTCTCAGAATTTTTATTTCCCTAGATCTGCACATTTTTCTTCTTTAACAACAGGGAGGAGAGACGCGCTCATATGTTAACAGACTTGTGAAATTGATGGAAATGGCGAGGAGGGAGGAGCTCAAACTGACAGGAGCCTCCCAGCAAACCTCTATATTTCACTGACCCACGCTGTGTATCTCCTCATTAACAGCGAATTCCAGGAGCTCGTTATGTGCAATATGTCACAGAAACCACCAGATAGTACATGTCCTGATGAGACTTTAAATGTGTGATTCAAAAATAAATTTCGACTTACAGGAGCCAGACCAAGTTTATGGGATTTGCCTTATGTCCAAAAGAAGTATTGAGCTCCTTGATTATTTCCTACTTCAAGGCAGGGCTTGACATCATGGCAGGACGGAGAACTGCCATTCTTACCTGCCACATTAATTTTCTCAAGTGCCACCAAGCTGGGAACAGCTGTGGTAGAGTTGGTTGCGTTTGTTCCTGTGCCATTGATGACCAGATTGTCCACCTTCGACTCCAACTTGCCAATGCGTTGCAAGATGTTATCCAACAACACAGCAAGAGTTTTCTTCAGATCTATAAAAGAAAATAACACAGAGTTTAAATATTCTTCAGCGCCTGCATATTTGTCTAGTTCTCTCTCTCTCTCTCTCTCTCTCTCTCTCTCTCTCTCTCTCTCTCTCTCTCTCTCCCCATAAAGCCTTGTAAGATCTAGGCTGATTAATGACCTGTCCTAACAGTATCTTAAAGATGACAGAGGCTATCTTCAAAAACCCAGAGAGTGCAAACAAATCAGTCTGTTTTGTAATGATGTATCTAATCTAGCAATGGCAATGAAGAGAAAAATCATTTCCAGCTACAAAACTGACAGAGAAAAATGCCTTGTTATTTGACAGCATTTTACCAAATTAAAATTATTAAACCCCACCTCCCTTTACCGCCCCCCACCCCAGTTTAAAGCATAATGGTTAGTGATAGATAGAATGAGAGCCCCAACCTGCTGTGAGGTCCTGAAATAACTCCAGGATAAAGTTCGGTGTTATTTCTAGTGTTGTGTACTCTAATATGTCCCATTTGTTGTGTGAAGTCTTATTTCTGGTGGATGCATATGGGAATACTTAATGAAAGCTACAGTTCCAGATTTCCAGAAATGCTGTGTAATGCAGGGTGACGTATTATCAGATGAGTAAAAATACTTAAAACAGAGAACGGATTTATTCAATCAAGAACTACTTAGTGAACAACTACTATGTGCCTGCCGTTGTTCTAGAATCTGGGATTTTACTCTTTTGATGCTAACCCTTGGCAGCTGATTCCCTTTCTTATGTACTCAACTGTTCCAGAGTAGCGGACTTTCTCTGAACGAAATACAGCCACATTACCCTCAAACACACATGCCATTCACTGAGTTCATTCCCCAGGCATTCACGCATAGGAAAAGAGATGAATTTAGCTCCTCTCCTCTGGAAACTCATAATCAAAGAAAGATGCGCCGACGTGTACACATGGGAAAGGCAGAAGAACAACAGGACAGAGAGTCCTGTGGCTAAAGTCCAGGCTCCCCAGGGAGAGGGTAAGAGGAAAAAGTGCACAGCATGGGTGGCAAGATCAAGAAAAATCCTGAGCCAAGACAAAGGGAAGCGGCTGCCACCTTCCACGCTACTGGAAACAGGGAACTTGCTCTGAGCAAGCACTCTGACGTGGCACAAAAGAAACACACATCAGACCTAGAGCACAGCCACCAGCCTCAGCTAGGTGGCACTTCAGTGACCCTATCATGCCAGGCCAAGACAGAACCTCTTCGGGACAGAGACACAGATATGACACATGTACTGAGCATGGGAATTTCTGGGTTTAGGATAGCATTGCTGGAGTTACTAAGACTCTAAGCTGAAACAAACCCATATCTTTCTCCTGAAATTCTAGTTCCATGTGCTTGGCATAATCACACCCTTCCCACCATTTCTCCTGCCTTGAACTTCCAGTTAATTCACTACATGAAAACCTATAACAGTTTGTTCATTCATTCTAACAAATATCTGATGAGGCCTATGTTAACATTTTAATTAAGTGTTGGGGGTGCAGTGCAGGCTGAGCGATAGCACGGCTGGTAGGGTGTTTGGTTTGCATGCTGACAATCCGGGTTTGAATCCTCCGCCCTTCTTGGAGAGCCCGGCAAGCTACTGAGAATATCCCGCCATTATGGCAAAGCCTGGCAAGCTATACGTGACGTATTTGATATGCCAAGAACAGTAACAACAAGTCTTACAATGGAGACGTTACTGGTGCCCGCTCAAGCAAATCAATGAACAATGAGAGGACAGTGCTACAATGTGTGTGGAGGGGGGCGGGCGGAAGATACCACATGCTTCACTCCCAGCTCTGTGCTCGGGGACTGCTCCTGACAGGGTTAGAGGAACTGTATGTGGTGCCAGGGATAGAACTCAGGTTGGCCAACTGACAGGCAAGCACCCTACCCACTATACTATCTCTCCTGCTCATAAAGCTTATATTTTATTCCTATAAGAAGAGCGCAGAAGGCCACTAGCACTTGTATGAATTCCTATTATATGATACGCATATATGTAAAAAATCCTGTCGTATTGTCACATTCTCCATAACATAGGTATGGCCTTGTTTTACAGAGAAGCCCAAGGGTCCCAGCATGAAGGAGGGAAGAGTGAGAACAGAGAAATAATACGTCACAACAATAGGGAGTTGACTCTGGGCTGCCTACTCACTCCCCTGCTCCCTGATACCAGAAGTCTAAAGCCCAGGTAGACAAAAGTATCCAAGTGTGCGGCTCGGTGGCTTCTTTCTACAGAATCATAGTTGTCTGCTGCAGTCAAGCTTCCGAGGCTGGAGTCCTCTTTGCTCTCCATCTCAGCTGCCTTCTTGAAAAAGAAGTTATAAAGCGGGGGAAAGCAGTGGTTCAGCAGGTAGGGCATCTGCCTTGCATACAGCCAACACGGTGTCAATCCCTGTCATCCCATATGGTCCCCGGAGCCCACCAAGAGTGATCTCTGAGTACAGAGCCAGGAATGAGTCCTAAGCACCACCAGGTGTGGACACCAAACCAAAAAATAAGTACATGAAAAGCAGCAGCAGCAGCTCTGGTCCATAACAAACATTCCAAAGCCAAATCACTAATAAAGCCTTCCTCTGGAAAATGCTCTCAGACCCACTGACAAAATCCCCTTTGGCTCCACTACCTTATCCAAAGTACCATGAGTTCCCCCCAGCTCCCGGCTGCCAGCTCACAGTCAGTGATGACTCACAGTCCATCCCTGCTCCTCATTAGCCGCAAGCTCGGTAGAAGCCAGTCACCAGCTCTGCTCTGAAGCTGGATCTAAGGCATCTTCCAGTTCTCCAGACTCCTAAAGACTGCCAGAGGCTGCTTCACAGAAGCTGATAACAGTATCACTAAGAAGAGGCTGGATTCAGCAATTCAAAACCATCCTCACATAAAGGCACCCCTCTCCCCCATCTCCTGTCTCCTTAACTGGACCCTGCATAGCCAATAGGGAGACAACATGTGAAAAATTAGCAATAACAGCAGCTGCTGTTAGCTAGACACAGAAGTCCCAGCTCATCAGTCTGGGTCAATTCATGGTTTCTGTTTTTGCTTTTTGGGTCACACCCAGTGATGCTCAGGGGTTAGCCTGGCTCTGCACTCAGGTATTACTCCTGGCGGTGCTCAGGGGACCATACGGGATGCTGGGATTCGAACCGGGGTCGACCACGTGCAAGACAAATGCCCTACCCACTGTGCTATTGCTCCAGCCCCAACTCATGGTTTCTTACCTTGAACACTACCGATTTGTTGTTGAGGGAGGTCCCTCTGTATAGGGTAGTTAGTAGCACTCCTGGTTTCTAAATACTGGGTCACCATTTCTCAACCAGGAGGTACATGCCCCACCTCACCCTCACCCCTGATGACCCCGTGCACCCTCAGGATATTCCAAAGGGGCCACATGCAAAAATCATGTCAATGAGGGCCATATCAGGAGACTACGGGGGAGGGTAGGACAGTGGGGAGCCACAGGAAGGAAACAAGGTTGAAAGGGGTCCATAGTGAGAAAACGCTTAAGAAACACTGGACTTTCAAATGAAGTAGAAATCGTTGTGACAACCAAAAATGTCTTCAAATATTGCCACTGTCATTGAAAGGGGAGCTCAAAATTGCCCCCATTTGAGAACCACTTAATTTGGCATGTGCTCCTACCCTATCTTCCATGTCTGAGCATCTGTGTGGAGACACTGAGAGAGTAGTGAGGCAGAATAGTTATGTGAAGCCACTCACTGAAACTACACCCTGTTTGACCAGTCACAGAGGCACTGAAGACATTTAACTGCCCCAGATATGATGGGGAATATACTGAAAGGTTGGCTTTTCTTCCTAGAGGAGCAACATGGTGATGTTGTCTTGAGGGCAAATAACCTTTTTTTCAATGATGTTAAAAAGCAACAAGACTACAAACAAAGCACCCAACCAACAGTCACTGGTGTAAGTAACTAGTGCAGCATATCCTGAACAGAGTAGAATGCAGAAATTCTTCCTAAGGATTAATGAAGAAATTAATAATGGTACTACCTATCACCCAGAAATTCCACTCCTAGATATCCAAAAAAAAAGTGTGTAACTTCTATCCATTCAAATCCTGTGTTCTTAGATATCAGGGAGTCAAACTCTAGAAACAACAAAATGTCCTACAACCAGAGAAGTAGGTAAAGAAGTTGTGGCATATATAGCTGATAGAATACTATGCAGCTGTAAAAAAGATGGTTACAAACACAGGCAGAACTAGAGGGGGTGACACTAAGGAAAATAAGTCAGGAGGAGGAAAAAAAGTATCAGATAATTGTATATATATATATATGTGGTATATAAACAAAGCAAAAGAATAGATGTCAATGAAAACAAACCCATAGACTCTGACCACACTACTGAGGAGAATTATTATGAAGAAGGATGACAGACTGAAGAAATATATTTGGGGGCTTATATTTGGGGTATATTAAGGACTTAGGTAATAGGCATGGTGTGCTAAGATTTTACTCTTCAATATAAATATTTACACTCTTGTAAATTAATTTGCCTCATTAAAAATAAATTACCTATGGGGCTGGAGCGAGAGCACAGCAGGTAGGGCGTTTGCCTTGCACACGGCCAACCCGGGTTCAATTCCCAGCATCCCATATGGTCCCCTGAGTACCGGCAGGAGTAATTCCTGAGTACAGAGCAAGGAGTAACCTCTGTGCATCGCCGGGTGTGACCCAAAAAGTAAAAATAAATAAATATATAAAGGATTTTAAAAAAATTTTAAAAATAAATTACCTAGTTTCACAAATCCAAAAATGAGTGTTACCAACTATTGTTTGCTCTTTCAACCTGCCAAAGATAGACCCTTTATAATTCCATAACATGGTAGCATTTAAGGAATCCATCCATTCAATGGAAATGGATGCTGATGTGCACCATCAAGTGTTATATAACTACTTCTCCTACCAGCACTCCTCTACCACCACCATTTACTGAAATCTCTCTGGGTCAAATACCATCCTAAGCACCTAACATAGATTAAGTAATTTAATTCCACTAAGAAAAAAGCTTAATGTTTTTTTTATGAATAATTCATGTTATTCATGCCCATATTAAATGCCCATTTGACAGATAAGTAAACCAAAGCAGAGAGAATAATTTTCCCTAGGCGATTACAAACCAAGGTTTTAAACCCAGACAGTTTCTTCCAGAACCTCTGACACTTATGTGCCTCATTAAACTGCTTAAGAACCACTATTTTGTGAGGGATACAGCTCAGTGGGGAGTGAATATTTCCCTACTTTTGGTTCCTGACTATAGATGTACACCTGTATATAAGCATACTTGTATACATCAATATTTATGAAAGCATTTATACGTATATGGCTCATTCTACCAATGAAAGGATGGTTTATTATATGCAAATCAATGAATTTATAACACCAACTAAAATAAACATAAAAATCACATTATTTCCGGGTAGGAGCAATAGTACAGCAGGTAGTATCTTGCCTTGCACGGAGCCAACTCAGTTTGACCTCCAGCATCCCATATGGTCTGCCAAGTTCACCAGAAGTGATCTTTGGGCACTGAGCCAGGAGTAAACAAGTTATGAGCATCGCTGGGTGTGGCCCTAAGCAATAACCACCCCAATCATATTGTCATAACACTAGGTGCCGAAAAGCATCAATAGAGTTAAAATATTACTAATATAAAAATTCCACACTATATCAGTAAAGGTAAAGGTAAAGGTAAAGGCCCTCCCGTTGATCGTCGATTTGCTCGAGCGGGCCCAGTAACGTCTCCATTGGAGACTTTGTTGTTACTGTGTCTGGCATATCGAATACTCTCGGTAGCTTGCCGGGCTCTCCGAGAGGGGCAGAGGAATCGAACTCGGGTCGGCCATGTTGGCCGCTTGTAAGGCGAACGCCCTACCGCTGTGCTATTGCTCCAGCAGTAACAGTACTATAAAGCACAATTCAAAAACTTGTTTTAAAAATGTTGCCTCTCACTCTTCATCCCCCAAGCCGTGTTGGTCTTCTCCCCCACCCAGGAAGGGACTGTGAAATAAAAAATTAAAAATTAAATAAAATTTTCTTAATAAAAATTGTTTATTTGTTAAAAAAAAAAGAGTTGCCTCTCACAGAGAGACATTGGTGGGGGGAATTGGACACTGGTGAAGGGATTAGTGTTGAATCTTGCATGCCTGAAATGCAATCACAAATAACTTTAATATTTCATGGTGATTAAATTTTTTAAAAAATCTATAATTAATTGGGAATAGAAAAAAATAAACCTACTGCACTGTAATAGAGACGATGCATGACAAACCCAGATTTAATATCCCACCCAATGGTAAAAAAATGATAGATTTCCCCAAATCTGGAAAAAGAAAAACATGCCAACATCACCACTACCGTTAAACACAGTTTTGGAAGTCCTGGCTTGAGAAATTAGGCAAGAAAGCGATATTATCATTTATACAGGAAGCCCATAAGACTCCCTCAATAAACTACTAGAAATTCAGATGAGTGCAACATAGCAGCAAGAAACAAAATCAGACTGTACTTTGTACACAAATTTTATGTCCTATATGCAAATGTAAATTATATGTTGTATTCTATATGGAACCAATGAATCAAAAAAAAAAAGAGATTAGGAAAACAGTCCATTTACAACTGAGAGCTGAGAGTGTATAGGACCAAAGACCTATACAGAAAACTCTAAGTCTGTGTCAAAGAAGAAAGTGCAAAGAAATGGAAAGATATCCTATTTCTACATAAAATGAATCAATAGTTACAAGACCCTATTGGGGCTGGAGTCATAGTCCAGCAGATAGGATACTTGTGGCCAACCCGGGTTTGACCCAATACCACATATGGTCCCATGAGCATGCAAAGAGTGATCCCTGAGCACAGAGCCTGGAGTAAGCCTGGAGCACGTCCAGGTGTGGCCCCAAAACATAAAAATATTAATAATAATTCGGCCCTATCATCTAAAGCAATTTATGGATTCAATACAATAACTATCTTTTCAAGAAAACGGAGTAAACAATTCTAACACATCCATGGAAACAAAAGATAACAAAGAGCCAAAGAAATTCTGAGAGAAAAGAAAAATAAAGATAAAGGTATCATGCTTCCTGACTTCAAACTATATCACAAAGTAATAGCAATCAAGACAGAATGGTATTAGAACACACACACACACGCACATGCATACACATACACACACACTGTAGGAAAACAGCACAAATGGTAGAGCACATGCCTAGCATACGCAACACCTAGAGTTGAAACCCTGACACTGCATGGTTCCCTGAGTATTACCAAGTATGGCCCTGGTGAAGCTCAAACACCACTGAACTGAACATCAAAATTCAGACTCATACTTCCAAGCCAAGTATCACCAGAAGTGGCCTTACCTCTCCTACCCTAAGTGCTAAGATTTTACTCTTTAATATAAATATTTACATTCTTGTAAACTAATTTACCTCATTAAAAATAAATTACCTAGCTTCACAAATCCAAAAATGAGTGCACTTCTGGGTGTGGTCTCAGTTGAAAAAGGAAAAGCAAAACCAAAAAAGAAAAAACTCAATGACAAATGGAAGAGAAGGAAGTAAACCCACACTTATATAGGAACTTAAGGGTCAAGAACAAACAATGGAGGTAAAAAAGCCCCCTCTTCAACAAACAGCATTGGGGAAACTGAACTTTCACATGCAAAATAAATAACTAAACCTAGATCATTGTAACAGCATACTTAAAAGTAACTGAAAAAAAGATGGACTAAGGTTTAGATAAAAGAAATGAACCATAAAACACAAAGAGAATGAGGTATATTTCTAGACTTCAACCTTGAAAATATGTTTGGAGACTCAAAGGGCAAGGGAAACAACAGCAAAAATCAAAGCCTAATTAAGACTACATTAAATTAAAATTGAATTTAAAAAGTTTACAAAGGCTAGGGATGCAGCTCATTGGCAGAGTGCATGCCTTGTATGAGACTCTGGAGTTGATCCTAGGCACACACCAAAAAAAGCTTTACACAGAGAAAATAATTATTTTTTTCATCATCATACGCCAGCGAAAGGTTGATGTCAAAAATCCATAAACATATAGCCCCCACCCCCAAAACAGAAAAACAACTTTCAGAAATGGCAAAAGACTTAAACAGATACTTCTCCAAAGAAAATATATAGATGGCTCATGAAAAAAAAAAAAAAACCACACAAATCAAAACCACAATGAGCTCCGATCTCACATCTGTGAGAATTGGTGAAAATTGGCCTAGATGATTAAGACCAGAAATAATAAGTGTTGGTCAAGATGTGCAGAATATGGAACTTCAGGGGATGGCTGTGGGAATGCGAACTGATTTGGTCTCTGTGGAAAATGATATGCCTTAAGAAACTAAAAATGGGAATATCATATTATACAACAATATCACATGTAGGCATTTTTCTCAAGAACATAAAAATACTAATTTGTAAGGCGATTTGCACCACTCTGTTCTTAACAGCAGCATTCACAATAGCCAGAATTGGGACCAACCAAAATGCCCATTAACAGATAATTGGATAAAGAAGCTGTCCTATGTATACTCAACGGAATACTAGGCAGCTATTAAACAGGCTGACACTGGTAGTACAATTTGTTTTTCTTGCCATCTTGCAGCTTCATTAAACTCGACTTTCTTTCAATAAATATATGTATTTAAATTTTGAAAATATCAATAAGTAATTTAGCTTTTAACTAGATGGGTTCTTCTCCACACCCCCCCCCCACCCGCCAATTTAATAAACTATTTGGTGGTAGTTTACTCATTGTGGCATCAAAGTGTGAATCATCTGTGGTGGAACATACAAGCCAAGAGACATCCAAGTGTGAGCCGCTGGTGGTATGTACCAGCACCACATGTTAAAAGGTTGAAACGATGCCTTTCACAGCTACACGGACTGAACTTAAATATTATGCTAAATGGAGTAAGTCAAGAAGAAAAAGACAACTAACAGATGTTTTCACTAATTTAAGAAATACTGATAGCCATAGCAAAGAAACTGGCAAAGAACAAAAACAGCCTTCAGACAAAATATTTTGACCAGAAGGGAAGGGGAAGCTGGTTAAATGGAATGGCTAGAGGATCAGACACTAGAACCAGGCCAGGTGCAGTAAGGCTTTTAGAGAGAGGTGTGAAGCTTAATTTCCCAAGCTTTATAACATTGTAAATGAATAGCAAATCAATAAAGTATGCAAACAAAAAAGCAAAAAGCAATCATTTGCTGCTTCTGAACACACTTTTCTGGAATTAGCTTGGGATATCCGACCATGTGTTTTCATTAAATAATACTTTAACTAAATTCAAGACTCATTTATGCCACTGCTCTGTGAACAACTCCAACACACACACACACACACACACACACACACTCATACTCACAAACACACACACATGCAGAGATGAGTCAATTTGTCTTTCTACACCTTCTGTCATAAAATGGACTATATCTATCACACACTCAAACACCTTGGACTCCACGTGAGTGGAGATGTTTACACACACAAAATGAAAGGGTGGAAAAGTTCATTTCAACTCAAGATTCCTAAACCATCGTTTAAAAGTTCACTGCAAGATAGGAAATACTTTACACACAAGGACAAAGATGACACCATGTCCATCTCTGTACTCTAACCAATTAGCACAGTACCTGGCACAAGTTAAAACTCAGCATGTTACTATAGCACTATATAGCTCTATCCTCCTGTTGTTCACTGATTTGGTCGAGCAGGCCCAGTAACGTCTCCATTGTGAGACTCTCGTTACATAAATGAATAAACCAATCGATCAACCCCTACATAACTGAACTATATTTTTACATAAGATTACAAAAATTGTACCTGTCTACACGGTAAAACATTTCTCACGTGTTTTTACAAAAACTATTGGTTTTACTGCGATTTTCAACTAATACTAGAGTATTTTTGGTTTAACCATAATGATCATCCTTTTATCTTAATGAGACTACATAACCTTAGAACAAGTTCTAAAGATTTTAAGAAATGAGAGCAAAAAGTATTCCTCTAAATTCTAGTTTAACGGTTTTCTAATTATTATATTTTATAGTTATTAGAGTAAAATGTAAATTTAGCAGGTTTACAATTTTCAATTACACACAGATTTCTAAAATTTGTACATGCTTCAAAGCCTCAGCAATAAAAATATTATCTCAACATTACTACTGCAATTCTGTGTTCCTAAAACTTACTGGAGATGGTAAGAAAGAGATAAAAGTTACTGAAAATATTTAAAATGTCCCTCTGGATTTGGAGTCCTAGAGATAGCACAGAGGTCATGGTGCTTATCTTTCATGTGGCTGACTCAGGTTCCATCCTTGGCACCAAAAATGGCCCTTCAAGCACCTACAGGAGTGAACTCTGAGCACAGAGCCAGGAGTAAGCCCTGAGAATCAGCAGAAATGACTTAAAAAATCTTCTGGGGCAAGCTGACTTTAGTTTTAATCAAGCCTGAAGTCTTTTTGATGAATGCACTATACCACTGTCCTCCTGATATTCATCAATTTGCTTGAGCGGGCCCAGTAACGCCTCCATTGTGAGACTTGTTGTAACTGTGTTTGGCATACCGAATATGTCACAGAGAGCTTGCCAGGCTTTGCTGTGCGGGCGAGATACTCTCAGTAGCTTGCGGGGCTCTCAGAAAGGAGCGGAGGAATCAAACCCGGGTCGGCCGGGCCAGCTGCGTGCAAAGCAAACGCCCTTCTGCTGTGCTATAGCTCCAGCCCTTGATGAAAGAGAATAACAAAATCTCCAACAAGTGGTCTGACTGTTTCTATAAGTTAACCTTCTGAAGAAGTCATGACATTAGTGATAAAATGGTAGATGTGCTCCATCCTTCGGGGAGGACCAATAAGCAGACATCACTACCAGCTATACTTCCATGAAGACAGAATGGCAGAAGACCTGGGATGGCTCTGCTGGAGGAAGTAATGTTTATGATAATCAGGTGAACCCTGAATATCTAGAAAATAAAGTCAATCAAGACTTTCTAAGAAGACTCAACATGAAAGGCTGTGCTTAAGGCCTCTTTTATCCCTGCCCCTTCTGTCCTAAGACGGACTTGCAAAGAAATCGTTCTGGGGCTATAGTCCCATCAAGTTCAGCAGGCCCCTTCCTAAGGCTTTTGACGGGAATCTGCAGAAACCACAAGTCTAAGATTCTGGGCACAACCATAATTGAAAACTATGTTTAGGGGACAGTCACCATGATTCAATGGCATAGAACCAACTGGGCAATGAACAAAGACTTAGAAATGTGCTGCTAGAAATAATTTACATCTGTGTTTGCTCTTAGTGAAAATCCCTTCGTCAAGATTGCCCTGAGAGGCAGCACATGAATAAAGTCAGAGAAAAACCAGCTGACAGAAAGAAGTAGGTGCAAAGGAACATTAACCCAGCCCTTTCATTTTCACTGACCAGCATCACGTCAAATTACATGAGCGATGTATTTTTTTGGTTGATTTATTTATTAATTTATTTTTGGTGATAATTTCTTTTATTTATTTATTTTTTTAATGAATCACCGTGAGGTACAGTTACAGACTTACAAACTTTTGTGCTTACGTTTCAGTTATACAATGATCGCGTACCCATCCCTCCACCAGTGCCCATTCTCCACCACCAATGTCCCCAATATCCCCACCACCACCACCACTCCATTCCCCCATCGCACCTCCCTGCCTCTGTGGCAGGCACATTCCCTTTTACTCTCTCTGTCACTTTGGGTAGCTATGTATTTTAAAATTAATTTTAAAGCTATCAGCTTATAGTATATTAATTATGTACAGACTTTCAAATCTATACTGCAAAAGAAAACAGTGTTAGTCATTGTTTACTTCCTCCAGATATGCACTATTATGGGGTCAGAGTAATTTATGAGGGTTTAAGGTGTTTGCCTTGCAATGCAGCCAATCCCTGATTTCACATATGGTCTCCTTAGCACCACCAGAAGTGATCCCTGTGCACAGAGCCAGGAGTAAGACCTAAGCACAGTCAGAAGGGCTCAAACACCACCCCTGCCCCTTCCCTACAAAATTAAGTTATATTACACTCATCCACGCATAAGAATCAATCATTTTATTGGAACCTCTGGGAAGGGCAAAGGACAGGTCTGTGCTGTCACTGACTATCACCACTTGCTTTTATTATCAGGAGTTCAATATTTATTGACTGCATGGATAAAAAAAATCATTATTTAAAATATTCAATAGCATAAAAAATACAATAAAAATAGATTTTAAATGACGTATATAAAAGTTCCTTATCTTAAAATAAGCATACGCAAAAACATATTTATATTTAAAGAACTGGAACAATGGTAGAGAGAAGCAGATGCAGGTCTGGTCACAGTACTGTCAATCACAGTGTCGAAAATGAAAAATAGATGTGACTTTTTTTTTAAGAGTATAGGAGGGAAATAAAACGTTATCTGAGTTTGGGGAAGGTGTGTGTTACCTTTTCTTCTTTTACTCTTCTTATCTGGGTTTAGGGAAAGGCCTATTTTATTTATCATTCTCCCTGAACTGCAAGCATACAAAGATAGAGGGTTATCATTTTGGCCCTGGTGTGCTTTATTGACAGTATCGCTTATCTTGCTTTGGACTCCTTTGAAATAGTGACTCAAATAGCTGCTTGAGTTGAAAATGAAGTTCTTTCTCTCCTTCTGAAAAAAGAAAAAATGCCGGCTCAGGTGAAGTGCTTGGCAACTGCCAGATTTCTGATGGCCTCATAGCCCATATGTTTCCCATTTTACTTATTTACATGACTTTTACAACCACAAGGCCACTAAATGTTCTTTGAAATTACATACAGTGCAATAAACTTTGCTTTCCAGACTCAAAGGCACTGGCCCCCATTGCTGTGGTGTCATGTAAGAGGATACCTAGAAACAGCTGTCACCGATCTTTACCACCTTGGCTCAACTGGATTCTTCAAGCCATGAGGTCGATAATTCACCTGAATGCACAAAGGTGCCCTTCAGACTGTAGCTGTCACAGTCAAACCAGGACCCAGGAGGGTCCAAACAGTGTCACTGATTGGAAAGCAGCTCTGATGCTCAGACCACTCACTCATTCACACCTGAATTTAAGTATGAAGGAAATTTGACTATAACTTGCATGTGGAAGTAAGTAGTATTCCTGACATGCAGGGGGTTTTCTGTCATGAGTCCAAACTGTCAAACAAGCACTGTCCTCCTGGTGTTCAGCGATTTGCTCGAGCGGGCCCAGTAACGTCTCCATTGTGAGACTTCTTGTTACTGTGTTTGGCATATTGCATACTCTTGGTAGCTTGCCAGGCTCTCCGAGAGGGGCGGAAGAATCGAACCTGGCTCGGCCAGGCTGGCTGCGCGCAAGGCAAATGCCCTGATGCTGTGCTATCACTCCAACCCTGTCATGGGTATTTTATTTTATTTACTTTTGATTTTGAGACCACACCCTGTGGTGCTCAGAGCTTCCTCCTGGCTCTATATTCAGGGATCACTCCTGGCAGGAAGAATATATGTGGTGCTGGATTTTGAACCCTGGTTGGCCATGTGCAAGGCAAGTGGCTACTCATTATTCTGGCCCGCCTCATATATATATATTTTTTTTTTTGGGGGGGGTCACACCCAGTGAGGCACAAGGGTTACTCCTGGATTTGCACTCAGAAATTACTACTGGCGGTGCTCGGGGGACCGTATGGGATGCTGGGAATCAAACCCGGGTAAGCCGCGTGCAAGCAAAAACCCAACCCACTATGCTATCACTCCAGCCCCTGTCTTCGGTATTTTAAAGAGCATTTGAGGCAGCAACACTGGGGAAACCAATCAGGGCCTACTGAGGACAAAGAGTGCTTTATAGAATCTGTAAATATCCAGAATGACCTTTTTAGACCATGTACTCCATGTGCCACATGGAAGAGGAGTCCATAATTTCAGCCCTTTTCACGGAAAAGGACTAAAACTCTGCAAGGTGAAGCCCCTGCCACCAGGGTCCCCTTCCTGATTGCAGGGCCCACAGCTTCTGCGGTACAGGTGGCTGGAGTGCAGGGTTTCCACTGATCCTCCATCCCAGAAATAGGGGCCAAGTGGGACCATCTCAAGGACTAAGTGAGCTCCCTGCTCAGTGCAGTGGCACATCTCATTTCTTGCTTTGGAAATGCCAACTTCTCTCTGCGACACTATCGGACCTCTAGGACAGGAGCCAGCAAGGAGCCACACAGCACCATGGAGAGCTGGGAACATGTGCTGCCTGCTGGCTGGCAGGGAGGCCAGCCTTGTTGGCGGGAGTTGTGGTAAGCCCACCTTTTCTGGAGCAGAGCCCATTCACTGGCCTTTCTCCAGAGAATACTTTATTAACTGGTACCTGTTGGAGCCTCATTTCCCTGCAAACACTCACAACAGTTACCTGTGAGCTGGTTCCTCACCCTGTGTTTAAACAAATAAACCACATCGGGCTCCATGGACGATATTCACGGGCTGCTAACAGATGCAGCTACACACAGGCCCAGGGAGTGACACTACATGCTGGCAAACTCTTCTTTGTTACATGTCACCTTTCAACAGCCTTATGAGGGAGTTTGGATCTTCCTTTGCAAGAAAGGAATCAGTCTAGAAAAGTAGCAGTGATGTGCTCCAGGTCACAGACAGAAGTCTTCCCCTAGGTGGGTTCAAGGTGACGAGTACTTCACTTGTCCCCAGACTTCCAATCATTACTGGGCATTGGAACATGGTCTAGTGTGGACACGAGGGTTGACAGGCTGAATCTCTACTACAGGCTCACTAGAAAAGCCCCCAGTTCCTTAGAGAAGGGAGCACCATATAAAGGGTGTTGGGAGGATCCTCCCAGGATGGGAGAAGCATGCTGAAAGTAGACTATAGACCAAACATGATTGCCACTCAAGGCCTCTTTTGCAAACCACAACAGCCTCAAGGAGAGAGAGAACAGAGGGGAATGCCCTGCCACAGGGGCGGGATGTGATGTGGAGGGGATGGGGGTTGGGAGGGACACTGGGATCCATGGTGGTGGGAAATGGGCACTGGTGGAGGGATGAGTATTTGATCATTGTATAATTGAAACCCAAGCACAAAAATTGTAAGTCTACAACTGTACCTCATGGTGTCTCACTAAAAAAAAAAAAAAAAAAAAAAAAAAAGGAAAAGCCCCCAGTTCCTAAGGAGCCTGTTTTTAGATCTCAAGCTCTTAAGAGCAAAGAGCCTTTCTTTATCACACCAGTCGTGGCACCAAGGGGACCTGCCACACAATCCTGCTCTTTTCTCCTTGCCAGTTTCACTCCAGAAACCTTGTATTTCCCCCCAAAGACAGAATATTTCTGTTTCAGTGATGGTGGTTTCCCCCATCATTCAAGCTCACAAACAAAACAAAACAAAATAGTCCCTTGATCCTCTTTGTAGCAACAGAGGCAAAAAGGATGAAGGAAACAAATCACATTTTTAAAACCCAATTTCAAGTCTGTACCTCCAGTGAATTTGGTGTAGTATATTGCATCAGTTCTCGCAGGGGATGGAATGAAACACGGATGAAGACCCATCTGACTTCCAGTAAGCAAGACCTGCAGCACAGGGCAATAACCTTCCTGGAGCTCAGCAGTCACTTCTTTTTTTTTTTTTAAATTTTTGGGTTAGACCTGGCATTGCTCAGGGTTACTCCTGGCTCTGCGCTCAGGGATCATTCCAAGGACCACACAGGGATAGAACCCAGGTCAGTCACATGCAAAGCAAATGAGCCACCCACTGTATTTACCACCCAGTCCTCTTAGTCATCACTGCAGCATCAAGATGGGAATGCCCACTGCTTCTGGAAGAGACCTCAAATGGTGTGCACGTCTTGCAAGCAGCATCCCTTGGCCAGCAACAGCAACATGAAATCCCAAACTAACACTAACCCCCCCTCAACCTACCACACAAAGTCCTAACCTGACTCTTTACCTTGCAACGTTATGTGTACCCCTTCTCACTGAGGAAATGGGACAACCCTCTCCCAGCCTGCCAGGTGGAGGTGACAGCATTGATGGGGTGATAGGGTGGAGCCGAGGCCAGGCTCACTCACAAGTTTATCCAATCCACCGGCTCTTGGAGCCCAGCCCCCACTCTGCCCTGGGACCCACAACCTGCAGGGTGGTCTCTGCCCGCTGCTCACACACCAACACTTCCTGCACTGCTCTCTGCTCACTGTTTCAGCCTCCACAGCCTCTCTCCTGCACCTGGAACGCACATTCAGGTCTCAGGGCCTGGCATACAGTGTGCTTTCTGCCTGCAAGGTCTGCCGCAACTCCTCTCTTCCACACCACACATGGACTCAAACAATACTTCCTGAGAGAGGCTTTTCACAACCTTCTCATGCAAAGCAGTGCACGTGCGCGCATGTGTGTATGTGTGTGTTACTAAAGATTGAACCCAGAGCTTCACACTTGACAGGAATTTTTTTTAATTATCTCTTGACATTTTTCTTCCCAGAATGTATTACTGTCTGCCACTCTCATTATTCTGCCTTTCCAAAAAAAAAAAAAAAATCAGAGCCTTCCTGAAAGCATGAACCTTGTCTAACTAGTGCAGTCAGATGCATAATGCTATGCACATTCCACATGCCAGGCATTCCCGAAGGGCAAGGCTTAGGGATGAGAGGAATAAGAGAGTCCAGGCTCCAAAATGTTCAGGGAAGTAGCAGCACTGCACTGTAGTACTGTCCTTCTGTTGTTCATCGATTTGCTCGAGCGGGCCCAGTAACGTCTCCATTTTGAGACTTGTTTGGCATATTGAATACGTCATGGGTAGCTTGCCAGGCTTTGCCATGTGGGCGAGATACTCTCGGTAGCTTGCCGGGCTCTCCGAGAGGGGCAGAGGAATCGAACCCAACTCAGCCTGGCTGGCTGCACACAAGGCAAACGCCCAACCACTGTGCTATCGCTCCAGGGAAACTGTAGGCAGAAGCTAAACAGGAGAGCAGGGGAAGGTGAGGGAGAGCAAGTGGACACATCTAGAAGGCAGCAGATATTAGGAGACTGGTGGCAGGGATCCCCACTCTCTGGAGTGAGAAAAAAAGTCTGTGGCCATGGCTACTCCACCCTGACCCAGTGACTAACTACGATGAAGGAGCATCTGGTGCCAAAGAAGCCAGCAGGTGAGTCAGGGAATGGTTAAAAGGAGTGCTAGTCCAGCTGAAATAGAGAAGGGATCACTAAGTCCATGATGCTTGGAGGGATCGGTCAGGATGGGAGACATATGCTGAAAGCAGATAAAGGAACAATTGTGATGACCTCTCAGTATCTGTATTGCAAACCATAATGCTCCAAAGTAGAGAGAGAGTATGGGGGAAATTGTCTGCCATGGAGGCAGGGGGAAGGTTGGAAAGGGGGGGGGGGTATACTGGGGATATTGGTGGTAGGGAATGTGCACTGGTGGAGGGATGGGTGCTTGATCATTGTATGACTGAAACTCAAACATGAAAGCTTGCAGCTATATCTCACAGTGATTCAATAAAATAAATTTTTTTTAAAAAAGATATAAAACAAAAAACCAACAACAACAAAAAATGAGTGCCAGAAGTCCCAGGTCATCCTGAAGCCAGCCCAGGGAAATTAGTAGCTAAATTCAATACTAGCAATGAGAAAAGCTGTTAGCTTAGGAATAGTTGGTAATGTCGAGAATGGCCACTTTAACTTTCTCCTAAAGGATAAGGCACAGAAACCCTGATCTAAAAATCTGTATTTGCAGCTCTATCAGAAATGTGCCTCAGGGAATCAGCCCCTGAGTGAATTTATTGATCATCCTGGTAACTCAGCTGTCTGTAAGCAGCCCTGTTTAAAAATCTGCTTTCCTATTCTATTTCTCTATAAACATCCCTTTTCTCTTTTAATCTTTGGGGAGAGACAGAGGGAAGGGAATGGGCCACACCTAGGAAATGCTAAAAAGGAGTGCATTTTGGGTTCTGTGTTCACCCCTGATGGTGTTTGGCGATCCAAACAAGGGTCGGTCATGTGCATGGCAAGAATCTTAACCCCTCTACTATTTTTCTGACCCAAGTGTCTCTTTTTGTGACCCTGCAAACAAGGTAGACTTTTGAGGACATAAATCTACCAAACCGTCGGGTTGCTAGTACCTGAAGGACAAGTGTCCCCACACCTTATCTTTTGAGAAACTGGCCTTCGAGCAAAGAGACACCCCACCCCTAACTCAAATTCAGTAACAACCCCAGGTTTCAGTGTCTGTTTATTAGATACATGTGCCCCAAACCTGTTTGTTAGATGAGAGGAGGAATCACTGGGCATCCAAATTTAGGTCAGTCTTCAGAGACACAGATCAATTCACCTCAGAAACAAGACCAGCATTGATGGGGGTGAGTGACACCATTTGTGACGCAACTCCAGAGAAGTCGCTGACAGGCATGGCCAGTCCTGTGGGCCTGGGCCCTGGTGAAGGCCAAGTTGCAGGCGGGGTGGCTCCACATGCCTTCAACAGCAGTGCTCAGCAACCCCTCCACAGCCAGGAGTGAATAATGTCACTGTTCCCCACAGCCTGTGTGCACTGTTCCAGGCCCTGCCTCACAAAAATCCCACACAAGGACTTTCAGGAGTCTCCTTTCAAGTCACAGAAACAAGGGTGAGGCTGGGGAAGAGACTGGTGGAAAGTTCAGAAAACCAACCGTCACCACCTGGGCTTCAGCACCTCATTCACACCTTCACACCCACCCAGGGAGGCAGGCCCTGGGTCCCCTTTCTAAAAGCAGCTTGTGCCTCTTGGCCCAGACAGGCAGCCAGGATGTGGCAAACCAAATGAGCCGGTTGAAAAACCCAGACTCTGAACCACTCAACTCTCATCCTGTCATGTCAAAGCATTTATTTCCCAGAGACAGAGAAACATATCCTGAGATGGGCACCGCGTGAGACCGGTATCCTGAGAAAATGCAAACAGAGGCAGAAGAATATCAAGACATGAAACAGAATCTCACCCAGTGTACCTTCAGGAGGGCAGGAAGACAGATTCGGGAACTGTCTAGATGAAGAATTCACAAATATTTTGGAAAGGATATCTAAAAGCGAACACTTTCGATTTGGTTGTTTCAAATGCAATGACTCAGCCCTACCATTCTACTGCAAAAGCAGTCTCTGAAGTTGCGTGCAGAAAGGGCATGCTTGATTCGAAGCATCTCACACATAAAATGGGAAGCACCTAGCCCATCGTCTTAGCTTGCTGACCAGGATATAGACCATAGGAGTTGTAGAAAACTGTCAAGTAAGGAGCAGCAGATCAGATGAGAGTTCAGAATGCATGATGGTGATTGCGAAGAGTTGGCTGGAGTAGGCACACCCTAAGTGTTCTGAGAACTAAATATTCGTATTACCATGTTTCATCTGTTACTGCAGGGATTGTAAACAAACAGGAGAGGATTTGTTTCAATAAAACTGTGGACACAGACAGGCTTCTAAATTTGAACCACAGGGCATAATTTACTGAACCTACTGCTCTAGGATTTCGAGTCAGAGAGTCTAATAAACCAAATCTGCTACAATCCTTCTTTAAACACCTGTCACCCCTGTTGAAGACCCATTTATAGCAGATGAAGAGTCGCCGATTATATCAACATTGGGGAGTGAGGGTAGGGAAGGAGTTCATGCATTAGTCATTCAACTGCTCACACAGATCATAAAGTTATCAACTTTATCCTCCAGGAGCAGACGACTTGGTAGCACTGCACATATAAGCTGGATTTGTGAAGAGTCTGCAAACTGGCAGCCCAGGTATGCCCACCCATTCTACCGGCCCAGCTAAACTACTGATAACACTACAGGTTTGGCATCACCATTACCTGGTGACACATCCACACTGGCACTGAAGGACTCCAGGAGAAGTGTGCTTCATCAGACTGACTCTCTGAATTCCCAAGGGTGGTCCTGGGCCATCTCATCTTCCTTAATTTGGACGTTACTGACCAGAATGAGGAATCGGGGATAAATTTTCTTTTAATTTTTAGGAGCACAGGGAGTCTGAGCCACACCTCTATGGTGCTCAGAGGCTACATTTAGCTCACTCTGTGCTTAGGAGTGACCCCTGGCAATGCTCTACAGACCATATTTGGTGTTATATAAGGCTAAAACCAGGGTTGCCCACATTGTAAAGCAAGCATCTCTCCAGTTACTTGTCCCATTTTAGATAACATAAAACAGTTATCTAATCTACTCTTCTTGTGAATTTTCATGAGATAAAGTGGGTAGATATGATTTGCTATTTCTAATGCAGCATTTCTTCAAGGAAAGAGGGAAAAAGTTGCCCCCCACCCCTCATATCTGGAAGTAGATGGTCACAACTAGGGGACTGCTACTGGCATCCAGTTAATAGAGACACCAGGGACTCTGCTAACCATCCTGCAATGTCTGAGCTGAACTGCACAATAAACAATGATCCACTTCAAAATGCCAGTGGTGCCAAGTGAGAACCCCTAGGTTAGCAGGTCTTCCTGAAGAAGAATCGATGGCTCAAGCACGTAAGCACAGCTTCATTTCAGAAACTCCACTACCCAGACCACATTGATTGATATGCTGAGTTGATTAGATGAGAGAGAAACATAACAGTGTGAGTTAAACTTGCTGATGGGAGCTATTTGGTTGGCTTGTTGTTGCTGAGAAAAGAGAATTACTTTAGCAAGGTTCATCTATAGAGAAGTTGGAAAAAATAATGTGTGTCATTTCTTTGAGCTTGAATATCCAGAGATTATAAGCATTTCAGGGGCTTGAAATGCTAACAGGCTACTCTAGGATTTGGAGTGACTTCGTAAAAACAGTCTCTGAGAGATCATAAAGCTGAGGCAAGATCTCTGTGCTTTAGAATGTGAAAGACTCAAGGCCAGAGAAATAGTACAGCAAGCAGGTGCTGGCCTGGCACCCAACTTCGACCCATCTGACATGGGTTCCATTCTCAGCACCCTATAAGGTCCCCGGAGCCCTGCGAGGTGTGATCCTCAGTGTAGAGCCAGGAATAAGCCCTGAGAACCTCTGAGCATGGCCCAAAAAACCCAAATCAAAACAAAAATTAGAATATGGAGGACACTACCAGTGTTTGGCAGTGCATGGAAATCATAAGACTGAAGGCAGCATTAGAAGGAAGCTATCCCTTTCCCCACAAATGAGCTAAGTATGGAATGTGGCACACACTGAACCAGAACCATGCATCTTCCTTACTGATTCAATTTACCTGTCCACGTTGCTAACCAACACCAACGGTGACAACTAGCTTTCTATTTTTTCCCTGCTGTTTTACCTGTAATAATTAGGAGACATGACCAAAGAGCAAACTAAATGAGAAATTTTAAAATGAATCGTCTAAAATTCTCATAATTTTTCAAGGTAGTTCTTAACATTGCCTCATTTTATTAATCAAAAACAGTGGCACACTGGACACATTAAAAGGCAATGCCTGAAGATACTATACTATTCTGAGTAAATTTATTAAAAAAAAAAAAACAGTGCCACCATCCAAATAGCCACTAAAATGAGAGTTTTCACAATTTTTGCTGCGGTAAGGCTGATACACATAAAGGTGTGAAGCTATACTTCAATCACAATACTGAAGCCAATGACAAATCAGTAAAATTTGATTTCAAGACAAGTTACCACTTTCTCCTTATATAAAAAAAACACAAATGATAATTTTTTTAAAAAGCAACCAAGTGGGCTGTAGTGACAGCACAGAGGGTAGGGCGTTTGCCTTGCACGTGGCCGACCCGGATTCGATTCCCAGCATTCCATATGGTCCCCTGAGCACCGCCAGGAGTAATTCCTGAGTGGAAAGCCAGGAGTAACCCCTGAGCAATGTCAGGTGTGACGCAAAAAGCAAAAAAATAAAATAAATAAATAAAATAAAAAGTAACCAAGTATCAGGTGCAAGACCAATAGTACAGCATGTAGGGCATTTGCCTTGCATGTGGCCAACTGGGCTCAAACCCCAGCATCTTATACGGTCCCCCAAGCCTCAGCATCTCACCAGGAGTAATTCCTGAGCACAGAGACAGGAGTAATGCCTGAGCACATTGGGTGTTTCCCAAAAGAAAAAGTAACCAAACATCTTGAATCATTTTCATCTGGAAGAAATGCATGTACATTAAGTATGATTTACTGTGTCTGATCTCAAGCTTCAAACTTCGAATGCACAAGTTCAGGAATCACCATTTGAGCCTCAGATACTTCTGGGAATCATACTTGATTGATCGGGTCATAAAGAAGAACATGTTTGTTCATCTCATTTAACCCCATTCTCTATCTCGTTTGCATTATAGGTCTCAAATATTGAGGTCACTAAAGCTTCTGATCTGTCATTGAATGGTAACAAAAACTTGATCTGGGTGACCTGACACTGATATTTAGACTACACTGATATTTAGACTGAATTGTCTGAAACACAGTGTGTTGTAGATTTCATTTGCAATGTTTTGTTTTGTAGCTTGCATATATTTGTAAGTATCACGTGCACATATAATGCATAAGTATTCTTGTGGGTATACACAAAATATCAGGACAACACACATTTACGTGTGTACAGGGTGGGTAAATACTAGATTAGTCCACTGAAGGAGATTTACATGTGATTCTCTTTATCCTTCATGTTATCTGTTATTCCATGTGAGAAATCATCTCTCGAATAAAAACCCCAATGTTGGGATAGTCCCCTGGGTTAAAAAACTTAGGTCTTTAAGAAAATAATTTGGTCAAACAAAAATGCAATCAGAAATGAAGAAAATAAAACAGTTTGATAAGAAATTGTCACAACTTTACACTGTCCTTTTAAAGGCTCCTGCTGCTTGACTATCTGAAATACCCCAGCTTCTGCTCTTCATAAACCTACAGAAATTTGATGCATTAATTGAATGTCCTTAATATTTCTCTCAAGTTAAACAATGAGTTCTGTATTGGGAGCCAGACTCAGGGAGAAATTGATTTATTACTTATTATTCTACAGAATAATAAATAAATTTATTTATTATTCTACGGAATAAGTGGGCAGCCTGTGAACTCACTTGGGGGTGCCAGCAGACCCTAAAGCTTGTGTGTTTGTTTTTCTCCTTTTGTGTCTCATTCTCTGTGGCCAACACCCACTAGATAGAGGTTGAAAAAGCCCATCCAAATGGCTTTATTAGTAACGATATTTGCCAAAAGAAAGGTAAACAATATTTCGTACACATATTCCTTTTACTCCACTTAGTTTCAAAAAATGATTTCAGGCAACCAACAGAAAACAAACACACCAAAGAAGTTTCCTTTCATTAGAAACAAGGACAAGGAAGAAGAGTAGTCAATACCGAAGAAGTTGAAGTTTCAAGCATTTAGCCAGCATGTGAATTATGATGTCCTGCAGAGGTAGATAATAGTGGCCAGAGGAAGTCATGCATTAGGCTCAGAGTTTCCCGGCATCTGAAGAACATTCTTCTGAATCCTCCTTACCTCACTCCCACCAGTCCTAATTAAGCTTTGTTTAAGAAAAGCTAATGAGAATATTTTTTTTAACGTTCCCTGATCACACTCCCAGATGAGATCATGTAGTTCAAAAGCATGTTGGAGGAGGAGCTCACTGCAAAAACAGCCAATAAAGCACTAGTGACTGTCCCCGAGCCCCTGAAGTTACATGTCCATGTGGACACAGCTCAAAGATTCCCAATGGGTATCGCCTCACCTTTCTAGAAGTCTCCCTCTATGTGGGAGATACAGCATGTAAAGGAGGTAATGAGGAAATATATTCAGTGCATATTCAGTACATATTGAAGCTCTGTGCCTCAAAGCCTCTGGGTCCTTTGGAGGCAAAGCCAGGCTCCAGAGAGAGAGAGAGCGCGCGCCAGGAGAGCACTTACCATAAGCTGTCATGACACCAGCATATGGTCCGTCCACCACATTCCTGTTCTCTTCGGCCAGCGCCTTGATGTACCTCTTGCTGAGGTCGAGGATCTGCTCTCGCAGCATGGAGCTGCTTTCTGGCTGAGTTCGCTGCTGGATGGTAAAATGCAGGAGCATCATACCCCAGATAAAGCCAAAAGTCACGAGGAAAAAGCCCAGCTTCTGAGAGGACAGCTTCCATGGAGTAAAAAGAGCCATAGCTCTCCAGCAACTTCACCTGCCCTTGGCTCTCAGAGTGCAGAAGGGAGACACAAACTCATGGTGCACGCCGGGGCTGTGGGTGTGTCGGCCTCACTCCGGCTCCTGCTTCAGCCAGTTTCCTCTCCTCACTTCCATTCTGCTGTGAAAAAAAAAAAAAGAAAGAAAAAGAAAAAAGAAAAGTTAGCAGAGAGGGGTGATGACCAGACCCAGTGAAAGAAACCCGAAGCCACGTGGGCACTCAGAGACCTCTAAAGCGTACACTTCCTCTTCTCTTGGTTGGCTGGTTCAAGGTCTTCTGTTCTTACCGAGGAATGGTAAGCTGAGAGGGGGAAATCAGACTTGGTGACACGAAACTGTACAAACATAACGTGGGGAATGTGTGTCTGGGTGTGTTAACAGGTGTCGATTTGCCGTTCCAGTCTCGTCCAACTTTCAAACAGGAAGCTTGTTTTGCAAGGTGGGCAGGGGGAAGGATATTTCACCGAACGTCAGCAAACACCCAAAGGCGGGGTGGAGTTATGTCAGCATTGGGCACTTGGAGCATTGGTAACTGGAGCTTACAAAGTCATTATTATGTGCTCTGGCAGGGATTAGAGAACATTGCTGAAGGGGGGAGCAAGAAAGCTGATGCCTCCTCCTTGAGGCAATCTCAGGAACAAGGGCGAGAATGCTGACATCTGAGGCAGGTAGGAACAGCAATTATTAGCAGCACTGAGGGATGAGTGCCAGCCCTAGGGGCTGCCTGGCTTTCTCTCCTGGGGCCATCATCCCAGAGAGGCTATGCCAGAGGTAGCCAGGTTTCCCCTCCAGCTGTCCTGGGTGAATCGGGCACCAGACTACTCATTTATACTCAGGAAAATGTGGAGTTCAAGACAGCCTATTCCACCATGGTTCTCTCACTTGCATGAGACAGAAAGGGAGCATTCAAGTCACAGCTTCAGTAGCAAAGTGGCCAGATGTGATCTGATAACAGTGAAGGCTGGGTCGAGGTCTTCCATCAAGGCTGTGAACGGCTTGCAAATAAGGCCAAGATTATCTACCTCTCCACTCAGAGTGTTGGGTCCCCAAACCAACAAGCTTGCAAATAGCACTACTTTCCAAGTATGCCATTGGGAAAGGCTGAGTGATGGTCTCCCTCCCAGGGTGTATTGTGAGTGTGTAAGTTGCAGGTCAGAGGATTCATCTTTCTAGACAGCAATGGAGCCTTTTGGGAATGATGTGCCTCCCTGTCTTTTCCTCACCTGCCAACAGTCAACAGTAGTTGGTAAGACAACAACTACTACTAAGAGTAAAGGAAAAATACGTTCTGTCTATGTCCTAAGCATTGTGATAGGTGCTTCGGCTGCTTTTACTACTTATGTTTTTATCAGTAGAATTAGCGCTAAGATCTCTGTCTTACAAAGGAATAAATAAGATATCAGGAAATTCACTTGTTCATGTTCAATGGGAAAGGAAAAGAAACAAAAGCTTGTCTGGGGGGGGGGGGGCTGGAGCGATAGCACAGGGGGGTAGGGCATTTGCCTTGTACCACGCAACCGATCTGGGTTCGATTCCCAGCACCCATACGGTCCCCCCGAGCACTGCCAGGAGTAACTCCTGAGTGCAAAGGCAGGAGTAACCCCTGTGCATCACTGGTGTGACCCAAGAAACGCAAAAAAAAAAAACCTTGTCTGTGAGTAAGCCATCTCTCCTCCTACTTCCTCCCCTACCAGCCCGAGTAGCCAAGTAGGGGTGGTGTGTGCAAAAGGGTTGGGAAAAGTCACTAAGGAAACTATCTGGAGAGGCCCTCTGAGGCTCAAAATATCAATAAATCATGTACTACCCGACTCTTCAGAGAGGAAGCTTATCAGCTGAAAGTTGCTCCTGTTCCTTCTCGGCCAGTGGGTCTCAAAGGAAGAGCACTGACTCATCAACAGCAGAAGAAAGTCATGCAAATGCTTCAACCCAGGGTGGAAGAATCCTACACTTCAACAAGCAGACCATTTCATGCCCTGGTCCCCTGCGGCCACAACGGGGACCCCAGCTCACAGCATGAATTGCAGAAGTTCCTCGGATGCGATGGGCCCAACTCCCACACTTTCTGGCCTGCGCACCACGACCCACACTCCTTTGCGGCCTGCATGTTCCTCTCCTTGTCTGTCGATCAGCCAAACCTCATTCAAACCTCACCCATTTTCCCAGTCCTCGCTGGTCCCACTGTTCTTCCCCAGCCTGCGATTTGGAAAATTTAGAGTACTGCCAGTTTCTCTGTGGGCCCCCACTGCATCCCTTCAAGAAATACCCAGCATCCTATTTCAGACAAAGTCACTAACCCAGGGCCCAGTTAATCACTGGCTAAGCAGATTGGTCACCTGGGAATGATGGTGCTTTCTTCAGCCTTTCTCTCTGCTGGCCCCCTGAACAGCAAGCACCTGCCTACCTGCCTTCCACCATTCATCTACATGCCGAGATGGGGGCTGACACTGAACAGACTGAGTGCCCCTTCCAGAAGCCAGGGCTCTCGAAACCATCATTCTAGCTGGGTACTGCCCCAGTTAGTGAGGAAGTGGCAGCATTTCCTTCCCTTCACCCCCATTTAGTCAGCGCACCCCAGGACAGAAGGGATTTTTCTGGGACAAGTGACTTAGAGTCACACCAAGAAAAGCCATTTTCTGGTGATCTTCTCTTACCATTTTAGGAAAGAACCACCAGTACATACGATTTCAGACAAAAGCAGACTCTACTTCCTCATTAAGCTCCTGAAGAAGCTTCTCAAGATTACAGAGTTAAAGGGTCAAGAATTAAAGAGTTGGGTTGGTGGGAATGCCGACTGGTCCAGCCCTTCTGGAAAACAGTATGGATGATTCTCAAAAAACTAGAAATTGAGCTCCCATTTGACCCAGCAATACCACTCCTGGGAATATATCCCAGAGAGGCAAAAAAGTATAGCCGAAGTGACATCTGCAATTGTCTGTTTATTGCAGCACTCTTTACAATAGCCAGAATCTGGAAAAAACCTGAGTGCCCGAGAACAGATGACCGGTTGAAAAAACTCTGGCACATTTACACAATGGAGTACTATGTAGCTGTTAGAAAAGACGAAGTCATGAAGTTTACATACAAGTGGTACTACATGGAAAGTATCATGTTAAGCGAAATGACTCAGAAAGAAAGGGATAGACATAGAAAGATTGCATTCATCTGGGGAACATAAAGTAACAAAATAGGAAACTAACACCCAAGTATGGCAGAGATTAGTACCAGGAATTTTACTCAATGACCCGGAGGACAACCACACATGTTAGGAGAAGGGGGAGCTCAGAAAGAGAAGGGAACACCAAATAAAGGGTGTTGGGAGGATCCGCCCATGATGGGAGAGCATGATGAGGGTAGACTGTCGACCAAGCATGGTTGCCCCTCAATGCCTCTTTTGCCGACCATGGCACCCAAAAGGAGAGAGAGGGAAATGCCCTGCCACAGAGGCAGGGTGGGATAGGGACTGGGTGGGGAGAGGATGCTGGGATCCGAGGTGGTGGGAAATGCACACTGGTGGAGGGATGGGTGTTTGATCATTGTATAATCGAAACCCAAGCACAAAAATGTGTAAGTCTACAACTGTACCTCATGGTGCCTCACTATTAAAAAATAAATAAATATTAAAAAAAAAGAATTAAAGAGTTGGGGCTGGAGCGATAGCACAGCGGGTAGGGCATTTGCCTTGCACGCGGCCCACCCAGGTTCGATTCCCAGCATCCCATATGGTCCCTGAGTATCGTCAGGAGTAATTCCTGAGTACAGAGCCAGGAGTGACCCCTGTGCATGGCCAGGTGTGACCCAAAAAGAAAAAAAAAAAGAATTAAAGAGTTTCAGTGGGAGAAAAAAAGGCAAACCTCTTACCCTTTACTTAAGGGTCAGGTGAGGGATTTCAATTTCCTAGTATTATATGCGAAGAATACCAAAAAAAAAAAAACCCACAAAACAACAAACAAATAAAAAAGCCCCAGAGTCAACTCAAGAAACTCAACAAAGTCTCAATTACCCAGTTCAGAGACATGCAAATTTGTAGTTAAAAAAAATTTCCCAATTCTAAGAAATTCAGAGTATGGTTCTGATTACAGAGGGCCTGGATTTCCACCCCCCACCCAGCACCTTCTTTGAATTGCAGCTGTGACAACAAGGTACAATAGTGATAACTGATGCTTTTAATAGACAAGATTATTGCACGTCCACCACTGAAGTGTCAGACCACTATCTGGTGTCACTTTTCTTCTTCTTCTCCCCGTACTGGACCCCGCTCCTACCACACAAGGGCAACCACAGTTCTGCAGGCAGCCTCAGGGCCTGTCAAAACACAATACTGCATTTTCTCTTGCTTTGTTTCTCTACACTCCACCATGCGTGAGATCACTTGGGGTTTGACCTTCTCCCCTTGACTTCTTTTACTTTACGTGACACGGAAAGCCCAGGTTTTAAGGGATTCTGGGACTCCCAGGAATAACCTTCTCCCCAATGATGTCTAAAGTGTGAAATGACAGCAAGTATTTCAGCATATGCTAAGCACACTTAGAAAACTAAATGAGATTTCACCTCTATGACTCCTATTAAAAAGATAAAATTTTAAGACCTTTCAAAATCATGATTGGGAAGACACACTAATCTTCCCTATTAATTGGAGGACAACAGGGATAACCAACCTCACCAGCAGGGATTGGTGTCATCATCAGAAATGGCAGTTCATTAAGAGACCACAGGCCAACAGTGACCACAAAGTTGTTGGTCAGGGTAAGAATTGGCCAGTCTGCAGGCCTTCTAAGAGCTGAGTTCTTAGGAAAGTGGAACCAATAGGATCTTAAAGGATGATAATATATACCTCAGAGGGTCTATCTACCAACCAGACTAACAGGAACTCAGAAACTTCCCTTTTTGGTTCCACCTCCAGAAAGACATCTGAACCAAGTCCACATGAACTGTGTTAACCCCCCAGGCCCATCCCTGCTATAAACCCTTCTATGAGTATGTCACCTCTATTTCTATCTTCCTCAAAGGGCATCCTTCACCTCTTTTCTTCCCATTCATGCCTCCACCAACAAAATCTAACACCCACGTTTCCCAATGTGATAAATAACTGCCGGTAAGGAAATGAATGAAATCTCTTTATTTAAAATAGAGAGATAATACAGTGGGAGAGGTGCTTGCCTTGCAACCAGATTCAAGCTAGACACAGTCTCCAGCACCATATCTAGTCCCTTCAACCTCGCTGGAGTGACCCTTAAGCACAGAGAGCCAGGAGTGACCCCTTAAGCACTGAGGGATATGGCCTGAGAACAAAAAAATTAAATAATAAATAAAATCAGATGTAAAGACATCTAGTCATGTCAGGAGTCACTAGGAAAATGCATATCAAAACACAGTGAGATACTCATGCACACCCATGGGGACGGCTGTAATAATTTAAACAAAGACAGCTGAAAGCAAGTGTCATTAAGGATGTAGAGGAATTGGAGCCTGCCATGCGCACAGATGGGAAAGCACAGTGATGCTGCCTGTGTGGAAGAGTCTGGCAGCTTCTCATATGGCTCAGCACGGAGTTACCCCATGACTCAGCCCACTGCACTCCTCAGAATTCTCTCAAGGGAGCTGAAAACGTAGGTCCACATAGAAACATGTACATAAATGTCCATGGTAGCCCGACTCAGACTAGACCCAAAAATGGAGCCACTGAACCACAAGAAACAAAATGAAGTATATCCAGAAAAGGAATATTATTCATCCATAAAAAGCAATGAAGTACTTGTACATGCTGCAGTGCAGATGACCCCTGGCAACCCCCAGCTAAATAAAGATGCAGTCACAAAAGACCATGGATTGAATGAGGCCATTCTGAGGAAATGTCTAAGTAGAAAGTATCAAGGCATGTGCAGAGGAGGGTCTGGGAGAAGAGGGATAGAGGGGTGACTCTAACGTAGGCCGGGTTTATTCTGTGGAACAACAAAAATGTTCTGAAGTTGACTGTGGCAACAGAAACTTAATTCATGGATACAATAGCACTGTAGCACTGTCCTCCCATTTTTCAATTTGCCTGAGCAGGAACCAGTGGCGTCTCCATTGCGAGACTTGTTACTGTTTTTGTCATATCGAGTACACTGCAGGGAGCTTGCCAGGCTCTGCCATGCAGGCGGGATACTCTCGATAGCTTGCCGGGCTCTTTGAGAGGGATGAAGGAATCGAACCCAGGTTGGCCACATGCAAGACAAATGCCCTACCCACCATGCTATTGCTCCAGCCCATACTATAATTTATGTTATAGAAAAAAAAGATCCTACTTGCTTCTATAGGTATAATTTAAATTTCGAACGTCACTGTCACTGTCCTCCCATTGTTCGAGTTGCTCAAGTGGGCACCAGTAATGTCTCCATTGTGAGACTTGTTGTTATAGTTTCTGGCCTATCCAATACGTCACGGGTAGCTTGCCAGGCTTTGCCGTGCAGGCAGAATGCTCTCAGTAGCTTGCCAGGCTCTCCAAGAAGGGCGGAGGAATTGAACTTGGGTCAGCCACGTGCAAAGCAAACACCCTACCCACTATGCTATCACTCCGGCATGAATTTAGAATATCTATGTTATTTGATCTGGGAATTGGTGCTTGGTAAATACTATTATTTTCTTATTTGCTTCAATAAAATTCAAGTCCAAATACTGACTCCTAAAACACTATATGACAAAGAAGATTATTGTACTCTAATTAAATACTAAATTAGAGCTGGTCATAAATTTTAAGTTCAGAGGCTGTTTGTCTGACCTTATCATAAACAGTAGCAAGAGTCAGATAATGACTCAACTCTGAAACAATTTTCTAATACTTCTCTTTCCAATCTCTGCATCAATTTACATTAAGAGCAACGTAAAGTGCTTGAAAATTACTTTTTAAAATGGGAGCCATTAGCATTTGCAATCAGGATGAATTTAAGCTTCATTATTCCACAATCAAAATGAGGTATGGACACAGACTAGATGCTAAAGTCAAAATGACTGTATCCCATCTTACCAAACTCCACATTCAGTGCTCACTAGAGCTGACGAGTGATGATCTAATAATAAACTCTGAACAGGAAACATAGATGTACACATATCAAATATCCTTATATAGACCAGGAGACTACCTAAGGCCTTGCTTAGGAAAATAATGACCAAGGACAATGCCTCAAACTGCAGAGTATGTTAATAGATGCCCCCCCCCAAAAAAATTTCCATTTCTCAGGTAGTGTTAAAATCAAACCATGTACACTAGATTATATGGTCTCCACCTCTCCGAATGGTATTTACTGATCAGCCACCAATAGACACTCAAAATAGAAAGATTTGTCAATATGAAACACAAAACAGAAACCATCAGATGGCATTAAGGAGCTGTGAGCCTAATGCAAGGTCCCACCAACCTCAAGGGGTTGGGAGAATCAACAGATAACAGGAAGAAAAACACACACTGGCAGAATGGCTGGTATGAGGAAGACAGATGGATCGGGGGTGGGCATAGGGTGGGGAGGTCCTTACTCAGAATATGGCTGCCTCTGCTCTGCTGTTAAAAGGAGAAATGGAGCAGGAGGAGAGATCAGCAAAGCCTTTTCTCTTTCCTCCAAAAATATATCTCAATTCTGGGGAAACCGCTCTGAGGTGGCTCAGACTCCTGAGTATGCAGGCGGGATGCCAAATCCTGAAGACAGCGAGAGGGCCACAGATAAAGTCCCAAACCTGCAGCCATAAGGACCAGTAAGCTCTTCTGTTCCGGGCAGGGGAACTGCACAGGAAATCCTGGCCAGGACCAGGTCTCAACAAGGGCCCTTCTCTGCACTCTTAACTTGGTCCTTGGCAAATCCTAGCACTCTTCTGGACAAACGGGAAAAAAAATTACAAACTAAATGAAAAAGGAAAAAAAAAAACTAACAACAACAAATGCCTGATCCCTTGAGAACTGGCTAAACAATTGATTTTGAGTCCCCAACTCAAAGACACCAGCTTAAAAAAAACACGCCTTTGCATTCTTGGGGAGACTTTACATATATGGGCTTGTAACACGCTCATCCGTTTTTATTTTTGAAGTCATGGATGGAGAAATCTATGTTTAGAGTTTTTATTTATGATGACTCATTTGCAGGGCGAAGAAAATCCCACCTAGTTCTAAGGTCCGCGGCGAGTGCTTTAGGATGCCGTACCTGCCATCAACCGCAAAATATATGTTCACACCCTGTAATGAAGCTAAAAACTTCCAACATCCGTCTGGCCTTCTCTAGTCCTCCTTCCCCACCACCCAACCCCAATTACCCCATCACGACCTGTCTGCCCATCTCCGCCAGGGGGCGCAGCAGGGACGGGAACACAAGAGCATTTGCTGTTCCATTGTGACTTTGCCTTTGGACTACTGACAGGTAGACACTGGGGAAAAGTGACAAAGGAGTGAAAAGGAAGCTGTCACTGCCTGATCAGATAAAACCTTCACATATAATACTGCGTGTTTTGTGCACCAGGTCCATAGGTTATTCACAGTTGACAGAATTTCTAATCAACACAAAATAAAACCACAACAACTCTAAGAATTCTGAAAATATCTACTAAACAAAACTGAAAAGCCTGAAACCCTGACAAATGGAATAAATTTTTTTTCATCTGGTGTCTTTCACAATGGGTACGTGTGGCCGTATCCTTCTTATTATACACACACACACACACACATATATTTCCCTCTATGATTTGTTGCCTACTGTCTGAACCCCATCAAATGTGGTGTGGTAATTATGGAAAATGGGTAGGGAGTGTCCTGGCAAGCTACCCGTGGTGTATCCGATATGCCAAAAACAGTAACAATAACAGGGCTCATTCCCCTGACCCTGAAAGAGCCTCCAATATGGCAGCGTTGGGAAAGACAAGTATGGAGAGGCTGCTAAAACATCAGGGCTGAGAGGAATGGAGACATTACTGGCACCCACTCAAGTAAATCAATGAACAACAGGATGACAGCAATACAGTGATATATATATATACATATATATATAATAGACATATATATATATGTCTATTATATATGTATTTTTTAACAGGTTACTCTGCAAATTATAGGCTAGTTATCTGTATCTGGGCTTTAAAATGACATGAAAACCCTCCCATTGCCAAACAAGCCCATCAAAAATATCTCCAGGAACTGCCAGATGTTGCCAGGTGGAAAGTGCCCTAACTGAGAGCCTCCATCTTAACCCATAAGCTGGACCTTCCCACCTCACAGAAGAGGATCAGAAAAGGTCAGCACGTAGAAGAAGATTGCAGAGCAGTGAGAAGCAGCCTAGGTGGATTTTGGGGTCCACCACTAGTCCTGAAGCAGAGCAAGCAGAGCTTTGGGCTAAGACGGAAAGGTCACAGAGAAGATGAGAGGGAGGCCAAGTCCTGATGCAGTGCAGAAGTGAGTGACAGATGAGTCAGATTCCCACACATCCCTCACTGCCCACACTCTCCTGTCACCAGCTGAGAGATCATTCCTAGGCTGGCAGTGCCCCCAGTTACTAATTAGTATCTGACATTGGTGCTCTGTTCCGCAAAGCTCCTAGTCCATAAATCAGCCGGCACAGGGAAGAAAGCTTTGGAAAACAAACTCCAGATGATGCTACAGAAGACTACCTTAAAAACAGGATTGTCATCTGGCTTGCGGCCCAGGAAGCCATGCACACACATCATGACAGGTCGATAATGACTCTCTAAGAAGGAAAAAGGAATGGTCTGTGAAAAGATCATGGTGTGTAAATGTGTTAGGTATGAAACACTGTATGAAAACACTTGGAAGAGTTGATTTCACCTGGAGCTGAAGGGGAGCAAGGCCACTATGAGATGTTATGGTAAATATAAAATGCACTTTATAAAAAGTGCCCTAATCGAGAGAAGTAGGTTTTACCTTTACTGAGGAGCAGATTTCTGACAATTCCCTGTATCTAGAAAACTCCATGAAGGTCTACCCACGCCCTGATAATAAAGAAACTCACAGCCACAGACATCTTAAAAGTTATTTCCCCAATACGGCCAACACCCTCAAGATCAAACTCAATTCCATGCAAGGAAAAGCCCTACCCACTGTGCTATCACACCACCCCCAGGACCTTCTTTGTCTTTGGGAAAGGATACAAGTGGGATGCTGACCTCTCCAGTAGTATTCTAGCTACAATATCTGCAAAAATGGGATAGTGCCCTAAACTCTTGATTTGTTCAAGACTATCAAGTTAAAGTTTTAAAACTAGCTCATGAGTGAGAAGATGGCAACAGAGGTACACACACACACACACACACACACACACACACACACACACTATGGAAATGCCTACTCTGAGGTTCATCAAATTTAAATCTTGTAATAAATTTCTCATCACTTGTAAAATGAGAGTCCACTAAATTATAAAGCCCCAAGCCATGGCAGATCCTACGTCTAAAATGTCCCAGTGACAATTTTCAAGGGAAGAACCTGATTCTCAGACATGGGTCAATAAGCTCACTTGCCCCCAATTGGTAGAAGCCCAACTTTCCTTAATACTACATATATCCTGGGTCAGCCTACTGGGAGGGATGTGCTCACAAACCCTTGGATTTCACAAAAGGTGGATTTGTTGAGATAAGGATATTCTCAACCCTGAAGAACAGGGAATAACTTGAGTCCTAGAACAGGCTCAGATCTGTAAAAGACTAAGGGGAAGAGATCATCCAAGCAGTAATTAAAAGCCCCAAGGCTAGTCCCTGCAATTCTCAGCCAGTCTAGCTGGTGGTTTGGACTAAGTCTAAGGATGCAGAGCAGGGACCACCAGGGTCACCCCAGCAAGGCTCAGGGATCCCAGGAGCCACACATCAGTAAGGATCAGGAGGCCATGTCGAACTACGGATTGAACCCAATCAGGCAAATGCAAAGCAGGCACCCTAAGTCCTGTGCCATCACCCCAGTTCTAGAAGATACATAGTTAAAAAAAAGTAGATGTCCATGAAATTTGCTTATAAGTAGATGGACATGGAGAGTATCATGCTAAGTGAAATGAGTCCAGAAGAGAAAGAGAGACAAAAGAGAGAGACAGACATAGGACTGCACTCATTTGTGGAATATAAAATAACACAATATGAGACTGATACCCAAAGACAGTAGACACAAGGGCCAGGAATATTGCCCCATAGTTGGAAGCCTGTCTCATGAGCTGGGAGAGAAGACAGCTGGAATAGAGAAGGGATCACTAAGACAATGATGGCTGGAGGAATCGTTCAGGATGGGAGATATGTGCTGAAAGTAGATAAAGGACCAAATGTGATAGCCTCTCAAGTATCTGTGTTGCAAATCACGATACCCAAAAGTAGAGAGAGAGGATGGGGGAAATTGTCTGCCATGGAGGCAAGGGTAAGGTTAGAAAGGGGGCAGTATACTGGGGGAAATGTGCACTGGTGGAGGAATGGGTGTTCGATCATTCTATGGTTGAAACTTAAACATGAAAGCTTTGTAGCTGTATCTCACAGTGATTCTATAAAAAAAAAAAAGTTCAGGTTTCAAGGCCAAAGACTCTCATTGACTTGCTCTGAAGTATGGCCAGGCAGGGGGGAGGATGCTTCCTGTGGTTCTTAGGGGCACCATGAAATGCTGGGAATCCAGCCCAGCTCTCCAGCCTGCAGAGCATGTGCTCAGCCCCTAGAGCTGCCTCCCCAACCCAGAATTTATAATTTTAAAGTTGTTTAAATGATATCAACACATGCAATGGCAATGTGAACTCTTACCATCACCCGAAGGATGTATATACACACAATGTGAACTGTCATCATCACCAAAAGGATGCTTGTTCTAATGACTCTATTAAACCCCATCTAGTGGAAATACGATTTTTTTCCCACTATGTGAGAAACATTCTTTCCCTTCCACAGATAGAGATCCACTGGCTCTTTCAACAATCTATTTCCAAGAAACACTGGTTTTCTCCTTAAATGAATCACACACAGGCTTCTCAGGCCAAGGTGCATGGAGTCAGCTTTTCAACGGGAGTTAGTCCATGAAGGAGTCCTTTAGGATCCCTGCTCTGTGGAAAGACTTGCTGAGAGTAACGTGGGACTCCTGGTGTGTGCATTAACCTCTCTGTGGCATCTGGTTCCAAAGACGAGAAGGTAACCGAGCTAATTTAATCTCTACTCATGCTTTAGTAATTAGCACCTCTACCATCTTGCTGCTCAAATCTCATCTGTGTGGTCAACACAGAGAATCCTTGGTAGGTTGTTACAAATGCATATTTATAGATCTAATCCCAAATGAGTATTATAAACTTATTATAAACTGGTGCTTATAATAAGAACCTCAGGAGTAGGTTGGCATTTTAAATTTTAAGATGTGGGGCCAGGGAGAAAACTCCAGTGAAAAAGCACACTTAGCACGTGGAAGTTAGGAGTTCAATCCCTAGTTCCACAGGGTCCACCAAGCACTGCTGGGTATGACCTGGATGGTCTCTGAGCACCACAAGGTGTTCAGAAACCATCACATCAACATCACTGTGGAGGGTTCCCAGAACTGGCCCCAGACCCCCAGAGAACCACTGGTCCAAATAAAAATTTAAATTTTTAAATTTTAAAAAAAGATTAAGATGCACCGCTCTTCATCTCATCCGTGTAAGAATGGGAGCAGATTAGATGTTATTTCCTGTGGGAGACAGTCAAGAATGTGGCACATCTCCCTCCTTCTTATAATATGCACAGAACTTTATTTGATACCACTTTTGAATAAGTTGGACGTGTGTCAGCAAGAGATGGATCTTACTGACATGCATCCAACTGAGATGAGAATTATATATGCAGATGGCCTGGTTTTATCATTAAGAACATGGCGTGACTATAACACAACTGATTCTGCTTTCCAATTGCAGGGTTCTGAGCCAGCAGGCTAAAAGCAAAGACAAATTTTGTCTACATACCTTCCAACTTTTAACTTGCGATGTATCAAATAATTCCATTCAGTAACACCCCCTTCACCCCACACAGCTGAGCAACATAAATACTGTCCTGTTCAATTAGAGGGGGGATCACTGTATAACTGTATCACTGTCATCCCGTTGTGCATCAACTTGCTTGAGCGGGCACCAGTAATGGCTCCATTCATCCCTGTCACATGCTAGTGTAGCCCGATGACATACTGGGGGTTCTTTCAGGGTCAGGGGAATGAGGACCATCATTGTAACTGTTTTTGGCATATCGAGTACACCATGGTTAGCTTGCCAGGCTCTGCCGTGCAGGCGCGATGTGAAGGTTTAAAATTGCTTTGCTGTTTTATTTTATTTTTTTTTTCCTTTTTGGGTTACACATGGCGATGCACAGGGGTTTCTCCTGGCTTTGAACTCAGCAATTACTCCTGGCGGTGCTCAGGGGACCATATGGGATGCTGGGAATCCAACCTGGGTAAGCCGTGTGCAAGGCAAACGCCCTACCGCTGTACTATGGTTCCAGCCCCCAACTTTGCTGGTTTAAAATGACTGAAGTACTCATATTGACACTCAAGACAAGTCACCAGGAGAGATTCTTCAGTTAACTTTAGGGTGGAACAGGCTTCAGGTAAGGTAAACATCCTTGACAAGTGCCTCTAATGTTTCATGAAAAAAGATGCCAACCAATACCTAAGAAGTTTCTGGAAGGGCTGGAGAGATAGTACAGTGGGTAGAGCATGTGAATTGAATGTGGTCTGAGGCAGGTCAGGGTCCTGACAGTGATCAAGGACCATGTGATGCCAGAGACTAAAACTGGGCTTCCTGCATGCAAAGCATCTGCTCAAGCTGTTGGGTTATCCCTGCACCCTATATGGTTCCCCAGGCACAGCCAGGAATAACCTCTGAGCATTGTGTGGCCCAACCACAACACCATATCCCTATCCCCCCAAAAAAAGAAATTTATGGAAATTCTTTTAATTCTGTTATCTTTCAAATACATAATTGGGATTGGATAGTCATTGAACTATGACTTGAAACCCTGTCAGAGCTTTGCTGAAGAAAAAGCAAACCACTTTTGAAGAATGACTTAAATGATACACAGTCCATCCGTTATTCTACATTGAGTTGCCAAACATTGTTAATAAATGAATTCTGTCCGTACCACTTGCTTGTCATTCCCCCCGCCCCCCTCCACACACACACACACACACACACACACACACACACACACAGACAAAAATCACTCAACCCTTAGGAAAACGCTGCAATCACTTAATTTGTACATATATATACAATAAAGATGAACTAGTAAAGTAGAATCATGTTTCATGCATGAAATAAGACATTAAAGTTTATGAAGCTGATTTATTTTGATACCATCCTTATTAACGTTCAAAATGATTGATGACAAATTTCCTTTTTCCCATTTAGCCTGTAACACAGAACTGAATTCAATATCCAATTCTTTAAGGAAAAAGTATAATTCATCAACAAACTTAATGCCGAAATTACATTTTTAATAGCGCATTTTGGGTATGGGCGGGGCGGCAAGTGTATACTCAAAATCAGAGAGTAATCTAATTACTGTCGTGACACCGGAACTAGATGAGAAATTGCCCAATTCGGGGATTTCTTATATTTGAACATTAAACAAACCAAATGTGTTACAAATGGAGGTGCCCTTCCTCCCTCTCCCTGCGGATGTGCTTTCATGCAAACCCAAGAAACCAAAAGGAGAGACTCTTCCGGCTGCTTCATCAGAGCACTTACAACCACCTGTGGTGTCGGGGCACAGGGGTTCCTGTTCTCCGGGATAAATGCTCTCTCTGTGCCTGCCCAGGAGAGCAGCCCAGGGCTGCATGGTCCTTCATTGGGCAGGTGTGAAGATTCCATGAAAGGTGTTATATCCAGGATGCATCCTCCACTCAGCTCTACTCTGATAAGTCAGGACTATAATATTAACATTGAAGCTGGTCCTGCAATTTGTGGTGTTTAAAGCACATTCAAGTGTGAGCCACCCGTGGGCCGTGCCAGCATCAACGTGTGCTTCCTCTGGCTTCTCCTCCTGCCTCTAATTCAAGGAGACCTGGTGTGATTAATTGGCATCTCTAAACCCCCATAGTTTATTTTTATATTTTCCCTGTTTTGTTTTTAAATATCAGGGTAAGACAGGTGGTTTCTGGCAGCTATTTGAAAGCATTTCTCCACAAATAACACATTGCAGGTGTAGGACTCTTCTATCCTAATCAATTAAAAGACAAAATGACTGTAGCCGTCACAATATTTTCTCTTTATAAATATTGATTTTTTTAAAAAATACTATTAAGATAGGCCAAAAAGAATTCTCATCAAATGTGAAACTTGTGAATGAAAGGAAAGGAATCTGGAGAAAAACTAGCAGCAGTCTCCATTTAATGCTCAATACTTTATACCTTGACCTGGACACTTCTAGTGTGTCCAATCTTCAACCAACTGCCCAGGCAGATTACAAATAAATAGCACTGTAGCACTGTCCTTCTGTAGTTCATCGATCTGCTCAGGTGGGCACCAGTAACGTCAACACTGTGAAACTTGTTGTTAGTGTTTTTGGCATATGAAATATGCCACGGGGAGCTTGCCAGGCTCTGCTCTGTGGGCGGGATACACTCAGTAGCTTGCCAGGTTCTCCGAGAGGGGTGGAGAATTGAACCTGGGTCGACCGCATACAAGGCAGATGCCCTACCCACTATGCTATCACTCCAGCCCTTTCCTCTTCAAGAGGGCAGCAGCTGAGAAAGGCCAGAGTAAATTCAATCCCTGGATATACCACAAGCAAACTGGTTTTTTAATCTCATGCTTAAACTTCCCCCTGGGTTTCTTTCCTCCAACTAAAATTTTCTCCTCGTTTTCCCCTTTAACTTAAAATGAATTTCCATCTTTCTGTATGATAATCTTGCTCCCTTTTTGAAACATATAATAAAAATAATTAAGCAAAAAAGGAGTAAGGCATTTCTGGTAGACAGAGTGGCCTGCTCAGTGTAAATATGTCCACAGAACCCATTATTTTATGTGGCAACGGGAAATTAAAGCGGCAGAAGAAATTTCAATTGCTAAACAGTTGACTTTAAGGAGATGATTCTGATGGGTTCACTATATTCACAGGGTCCCAAAACGTAAACCAGGAAGTCAGAATAGGTCAGGAGGACAGAAGTGAATGGCACTAATAAGTGTGTGGCTTTGCCTTGCAAGTCAGGACTGGTCCAGCCGTTTTATCAAGGGATCTCCATAAGCCAGCTACTTCCCAATAAGGAGCTGGGCGGATACATTATAATCTCCTGGAAATGTTTCCAAACATACCTCGCTGAGGAAAGCCTTTGCTCCTCTCCTTATCAGCTTCTTTCTTTCTGGGTGGGGCTTCTAAATGGCAATTTGAAAAGAAGCAACTGCCCAGGGGTCTTCTTAATGGCCCCACCTAACAGCCTAATCAGATAACATCTCCACCCTGTCTGGGCTCCCTGGACAGGGAGGGGGATCTGGAATGGGATGAGCTTAAAGCCTCAAGTTAGAGCACTGGGGTCGGAGTGCAGGTGGGAGGAAGATGCAGAGGGAGATGGCGCCACTCCACACAATTCACACCCAGCAGTGCTCAGGTTTACTTCTAGTTCTGTGCTCAGGAATCACTGCTGGCAGGGATCAGGACCAGATGGGGTGCTGTGGAACAAACACGGGGTCAGTCTTGTGCAAGGCAAACGCCTTACCAGCGGTGTTATTTCTCCAGCCCAGGGTCTCAATTCAAAAATCTGAGGAAGTGCAAGTGAAATGGAAACTACAAACAAAAGAATTCTATTGGGAAAGCTAGTCTTCCAGACACAGAGCCAGAAAGTGAGATCTTTCGTCTTTCCCCTCCCCTTCCAACCACACCTCAGTTCTCAGCAGAACCCAAAGGCATGGGTGCTAGAGAAAAACACTTAAGGAAACCCCAAATTCGTTCTCAGAGACCCAGTGGCCTGCATTTGGGTCCTTCCTTTATTATCCCCCTTTTATTTTCACTTCCAGCCAGTGCCAGGAACCAGGGTAGACTGAGAAGGTAAGAGGAGAGTAAACTACTTTAAGAAGCTGCTGGAGTGATACCACAGCGGGCAGGCATTTGCCTTGCATGCGGCCGACCCGGATTCGATTCCTCCATCCCTCTCGGACAGTCCGGCAAGCTACTGAGAGTATCCTGCCCTCACAGCAGAGCCTGGCAAGCTCCCCGTGGCATATCTGATATGCCAAAAACAGTAACAACAAGTCTCACAATGGAGGCCTTACTGGTGCCCGCTAGAGCAGATGAACAACAACAGAGGACAATGCTACAGTGTTACAGTGTAATGTACTAAATACAAATAAACCTAAGGTAACGGGCTAGAGAGATACTCTGTAGCTACAGGGACCCAAAAACTGCTCTCCAAGAAGAGCTGAGTTCCCAGACTGGGGCAGAATTCTGAACCTGCCCCTCACATTCCAAAACCTAACTTTGCCTTGGCAACAAGTCTGGGGAGAGAGCTGCCCACCGGCTGTAGGGGTCTAGACCACCCTCTGGCACTGCCTGGTCCCTGCACGGTGGAGCAAACTCAGATCACAGGCCCTGAGAGCAGCTCCCAAGCACCACCGGATGTGACACCAAAATAAAACAAAAACAAATAAAGAAAAACAATGGGAGGCAGCAGAAATAGGTGGTTTTATGTCCCATCTAGTCAAGTTTGGAAATACCGATTTTTTTTTCTTTTGCTTTTTTCTTGGGTCATACCCGGTGATGCATAGGGGTTACTCCTGGCTTTGCACTCAGGAATTATTCCTGGCGGTACTCAGGGAGCCATATGGGATGCTGGGAATCGAACCCGGGTCGGCCATGTGCAAGGCAAACACCCTACCTGCTGTACTATCGCTCCAGCCTGCAAAATCAGATTTTTATGTATCAGTTACTCAGACTACTAAACCACTGCCATCAACCCCCGAATCCTCAGCATCATCTCACAACCTAGACTGTGACTCCAGGAGCAGGAGTCGGGAGAGGTGAGCAACAGAGAGATGATGGAAACTGATTTGCAGTGAATTATAGGTGAATGAAACCATTATGCAAAACAGAAAACCACCAAGGTTCATTTTAACTAACTCCCTCCACTTTATCACTTGTAGCCAATACACTAAATTCATGTCATTTGCTTCTCATGACCACTAGATTTATAGGGCCATTAAAATAATTTTATAATTACTCCACCCCCCCCCAAAAAAAAGGAACGTTATTAAAATGATTTAAATGCCTACAACAGTATAGCAGCAAGATCTGGGTGGAATTTATTCGTACCTAGCAAAATATGCTTCTCGGGTATTTGCTTTTTAACGTTGATTTTCCCCAGTGAGTTTAATTACATTAGAGTCAGGATGCCCCTACAAATAGATCAGGCCCATTGTTTCCTCATTTCCTCACTCGATGGTGGCTCTTCCCATCAAAACCCACCCCAGGAAGATGCTAAGTAAGCACTGGTACTCAATCTTCACAAAACAGTCAAATCAACTTGGGAGACTTTAGGATTTATTTCAATTTTGGTTTTGGGTTAATGAACAGCAGTGCTCATGTGGCCCAGGCAGTGCTAGGGATCAAAACCAGGTTCCCCCGTAGGTGAAGCATGTTCTCAGCCCATTGAACTCTCTCTGTCCCTAGGACCCCGGGGGTTAGGGGGGTGCACCCAGCAGTGCTCAGAGGCTGCTGCTCAATGGTCATTCCTGGGAGTTCTCAGAAGGGCCATAGGTGGTGTAGGAGACCTTGTACTCTCTCTCTCCAGCCTGCTGGGAGGCATTTTAAATATATATATATATGTCAGCCCACCTTAATCTGCAGGAATATGACTCAATAGATACAGGAAGATCCCAAAAAAAGCACTAAAAGTCTAAGCATTTCTGAAAATTCTAATGTGCAAGTTTGAGAACTACTGAGCTAAAGATACAGCAGTACCTGGCAGACACTACTAAAAATCAGCAGGAAGGGGGAAAAAAGTGAAAGGGGTGAGTGGGTGGAGACGAGTTGGGAAGGAGAGTAGTAGTAAAGGAAAGAGGGGTTTGTCATGAACTGGGTGCCCCCTCTAGCATGCAACGAAATGACTTTGCAGTTCTTGCCACCAGCAGTGTGAGAGACAACATCTCCTGGCATGGCTCTTCATCTTTCCAGCACTCCAGAGCTACGAGACAAATGGCTGCATTTTTAAGCATTGGGAATTTGTCATGTATGCAGTGGGTCCTGTTCAGAGGAGCTTCCCAACTTGCTCACCCTTTCCGTCCACCTCAGAGCAGATTTACTCTGCTTTGTTTATTTTCACTAACCAACCTTCTAAGATGATCAGAATGGCAGGTAAATCTGTGCTCAGTTCTGATTTCTGATCTTCATGACGAAAGGCCCAGAGCACTGGCTTCTAGTCCGCAGGATCCACCCCACGAGCTTGTGATCACACCTAACTGCTACCTCTCGGAAAATGAAAGGGCATCTGAAAGTCATCCCAGGAGAGACATAGGTCCCCAAGTCTAGAAAATCGAAGAGACTGCCTAGAGCCACAAAGATCACTGGAGATTAGGTAACCAACTCTGGGTCAGGGTTATCACTCATCTGAGAAGCCCTCCAGTCCCAGGAAAAGAGGGACGGTTGCTGGGCGAAGATCACCGTTTCTGAAACTGGATGCCACCGAAACCAGAGCATTTGGAGGTGTAGGTAGTACACAAACTCAGGTGCAACGATGCAACGGGAAGAGGGGGTGATGGAGGGACGTTCTATTTGTTTCCTTAAAGAAGGTAGATTTTCAGAGGGCAGGGAGCACTGAGTCATTTTTTTTGTTTGTTTGTTTCTTTAGAGGGCTGGAGCGATAGCACAGCGGGGAGGGCGTTTGCTTTGCAAGTGCCCAATATGGCCAACCCGAGTTCGATTCCTCCGACCCTCTCAGAGAGCCCGGCAAGCTACGGCAAAGCCTGGCAAGCTCCCCGTGATATATTTGATATGCCAAACACAGTAACAACAAGTCTCACAATGGAGACTTTACTGGACCCGCTCGAGCAAATCGATGAACAATGGGAGGACAGTGACAGAGGAAAGTGGGCCAAATATGTTTGGAAACCCCTGGAAGGCCAAAGTCATGCTGCCATCCCCTGTGTGTGCACCCCTATAATCTGGCCATTCTTAATACATACACATACTCCCTCCCCCATAATAGATTTTTTAAAAATTGAATCTCCATGAGATAGAGTATTAAAAAACTGTTCATGATTGCATTTCAGTCATACAATGTTCTAATATCCATCCCTCCACCAGTGTAATTTCCCAGCACCAATGTCCCCATCCCTTCCACTCCTTCAAGCAATCCCCAACCTTGGTCTGCCTCTATGACAAACAAGTACTTCTCTTCTCTTCTCTTCTCTCTCTCTCTCTCTCTCTCTCTCTCTCTCTCTCTCTCTCCCTCCCTCTCTTTCTTCCTCTCATTTTAGGCATTATGGTTTATATATGCTGGAAACATCCTCATAGTCCTGGGTTAACAAAGATTCCTGCTGGGATGATCCATGGCAGATACAGACACCATGCATGGTTCTGGGAAACTCTGCAGCATCTGGAGGGCTCAACCACTCACCCAAATCTCAACCACCACCACCCACCCCCGAAGAGCGCTTTACCACTCCACTCATAGAACACCAAGAATGAATCGGATGAGTAACTTTTAGCCAGCTGCTTCCTTTTCAAGTTGGCCAGCAAAGTCTCCTTACTCTAATGACGTTATTACCCATCAGCAAGGGACACAGCATCCTGGCAGGTTGGGGATCACCCATTTGGAGACATACCTCAGAGGGCGGTTTCTCAGTCAAGAAAGCAGCTAGCCTTCCAGCCCTCTGACATCCACTTTGAGATGACTCGGGATAGTCACAGATGAATCCCGTGTGTTCTTGCATGGATGGAGAGGTAATCTGTGGTGGTTGGAAGACTGGGGAATTGGATCCCAATTCACATTTCAGGATTGACACAAATGGGTCCAGGTCCTGCCTTAGGATAGAAGCTACAGAATCAAGAGCCAGCATCCTCAACACTAATGATATCCACCGTTCAGGATTCTACTGCACAAAGCCAGGTTCTTTGAGGAGAGAGAGTACGACGGAGGAAGCCAGGAGTCATGCCCCCAATGGATTTACAAACACAGATTCCTGCCTTATCTGACCTACTTTTATTCTGAAGCAGAGCGTGGCTTTCCTATTGTTCCTCAGTTCCTTTTTTTCTCTCTCAAAAGATGTAAGCAAATCTACATGAAACACAACGCAGATGTGTGTCAGCAAAATGTCACTACATCTCAACACACACACACACACACACACACACACACACACATTTCTGTCTTGTCCACTTTCAATGAGGCAGCCAAGCAGAGCTTCTCCACCACACTGTAGTTCCCCATGAGGGAGAGAGCGTGGCTTCAAATTTCCTGGGTCAGCACCTAAAAGTCTGAAATTCATTCTACAGAATTCATTATCGCCTATAATAGTATTCCATCCCTCCCTCGTAGCAAAATTACACTTTATGATTCACTGCGTAGAGCCAGTCCCTGGCAGACACAGTGTGTGTGAGAATTATGACCAAAACAAGACCTCAAAGAGCCTAAACCACCCCCACTAAATAAGCTCTGGGCCCATATGTTTTATGATCTATACAAGATAAAACAAAGCAAGATTTACACGTGCCTGCAACACAATTCACATGGACATAATTTTAAGTGAACTGTATCTTAGATTCAAGAAGAATAACTGCCTGCACTGTTGCCTTAGCGTAAAAAACCTCTTGTGGTAGTTCCAACTCTTTACATAAGGAAGTTACGACCCGGGGTCACTAGATAGAATGACAGAGCCCAAATGCAATCTTGGCAAGCCCTTTGAGGCTATAACTCACTTCATAAGAACAAAGAAGTGGTAGCCACCAAAATCCAATGCATATGAAGACACCACAAACAATACCAACCCTCTCAAAATCGAGAATGTCAACCTCATTCCTAACCTGTCCTGATTAAATGAAGAAACAGTGCAACACTTCATGTAACCTGGCAAGAGAGAGATAGGCACTAAAAACCATTACCTACCTCTGCAGTCGATCTAACAATAACACATCATTGTCAGTTTCCTTGTTTCCATATTTCAGTAGAACACAGCAAATGACACTCTCGGAGGAGACTGAGCTCATGGGACTCTACACCGCCTGCATTGTCCTATAAAATAATTTGCTCGAGCTCGAGCGGGCCCAGTAACGTCTCCATTGGAGACTTTGTTGTTACTGTGTCTGGCATATCGAATACTCTCGGTAGCTTGCCGGGCTCTCCGAGAGGGGCGGAGGAATCGAACTCAGGTCAGTCATGTTGGCCGCTTGTAAGGCGAACGCCCTACCCGCTGTGCTATCACTCCAGCCCATAACATAATTACTTCCAAAATAATTCTCCATTTCTAACGCATTACTTATTGCATATCTTCCTGTGAGGGAAAGATTTTTCATGATGCAGAAAAGCCAAACCTTTTAACAAGGGGCCTCACTTTCTCTGTACAGGTTAGCAAAAGATCCACATCTATGGACTCTCCATGAGAACAACTATCCCTCACAAAATCACCAGAAACATTGAAGACTAGACAGAAAGCCCTATTTGATGTTGGTCGCCGCATCAAGGATGGATCTGAAGTAAATATACTGGAAACCATGAGCCCACTGAGGCGGCAGATGCAATTCTGGATGAGAACTGAATCAGCTAAAGAATCAAAGTCCTCAATAGGGTCTTCAGTGGCTGACATGGCAGGGAAAGAACAGAACCAGAACCATGTCACAGGTCAAATCAGCAGGACATTGGACAGTGACTCCTGGAAAGAATAAAGACAAAGTCTCAGATGGCCACTTGTCTTATAACGTGAGCGAGCCATAATGAAAGACTGTGTCATTCACCAACAGGAGAAGCTATTGGCAAAGCGAGGATGGATTCAGAAAGACTGCCCAGAGGTGCTAAATACCCCAGCTTTCTATTCTCTACGACCAACACTACCATCTGCCTCTAGGGGAGAGATTTTCCTATCTCTGGATGACAGGATATACAGTTCCAGAACCCGGACTCCCGGGCAGAGCAAGTGAGAACAGTGGTCAATACTCAGTCCCTGGACCCCAGTCAGACCTTCTCACATTCATCCAATGACTATTTAACCCCATGGATTTCCCCAGGAAGAACAGATTCCAGACCCGCTGTTTGCCTTAGGTTATAGGTTCTTCTATAATATATATATATGGGGGGGGGGGATTGTATATAATCACCCTCCCACACACAAACCCAAACCACAGTTTTTTCCCCTGTGCAGCACATATCTATCTCTTTTTCCCCTCACATCTAAGTAAATTTCTTTTTTTTTTTTAATTTTATTGAATCACCGTTAGTTATAAGCTTTCACAGTTAGGTTACAATCACACAATGATCAAACACTCATCCCTCCACCAATGCACAATCCCCACCACCAATATCCCCGGTATACCCCCCTTTCCCACCCCTCCCCCTGCCTCCACGGCAGACATGATTCCCCATAATCTATCTCTACTTTTGGGTATTATGGTTTGGTTATCATGTTTGGTCCTTTATCTACTTTCTGCACACCTCTCCCATCCCGACCGATTCCTCCAGCCATCTTTTTCTTAGTGATCCCTTCTCTATTCCATCTTCTTTCTCCTCTTCGCTCATGAGGCAGGCTTTCAGCTATGGAGCAATCGATCTGTCCTGTGTATCTACTATCCTTAGGTGTCAGCCTCTTGTTATGTTGTTTTGTGTTCCACACATGAGTCTAGCATTTATATTAAAGAAGTAATGCCACAGGAAATTTAATTCTTAATCCTGTTTCTCCAAAATTAAACATCCTATAATCAGTGTCTTCCTCTTCCCTTCTACCCCTCACTATAGGAGTGCGGGTTACTGGGAGCTTGGACGGGAACCCTTGTTACACACATTTCCCGGGGGAATGTCCATCTGTCTCTCGAAAGCTTCGTGGAGAAATGTACCTCTATAAGGCGGAAAACGAAAATGCCAAGAACTACTTCAATAGAAAGGACATTCCTAGAATAAACTAAAAAAGAATCATGAGATTCTTTTCTATGTAAGAAACATAATTATGTTATATAGCACATACCACTTCGTGAGTGCTTGTTATGAGCCAGCTAGATGCTAATTTTAATGAACCTTCACATATAACATATGTAACAACCATTTTATAGATGACGAATCCAAACCTGAGATTGTAAAAAAAGTAAACAAAGCTGCTCTTACTACTCTCTATACCAATCAAGGCTGTAGATCTTCTTTGAGTCCTGGGTTATTCCATATTATCTCTAAGACATGAGTTTCTTACTCTTGTAACATCTAACACACCATTTTAACCATAAAGAAAAAATGCTAAACTGCATTTACATCTCCCAGTCCTTTCCCCAACAGGAAAACCCTCTGACTGTACTCCCAAGGCTGATAGTTCTCCTAACCACACCCCAAGCTTCCATGGGCTCACCCTCCTGAATTGGAATCCTTACTTCTAGAACCATTTTCTCTCACCTGCATTCTCATATATCCTCTGGTATGCGCCAGACACAGCACTGTGGGCTTCACAGATATTAACCTGGGTGACCTTGGTAATAATCCTCTACGGGGCATACGATGCCCCTTTTTAGAAGAGAAAGCCAAATACAGTGAAGTTGAGGCATCTCCCCATAGCCATTGATTTAGGAACTGGTAGTTTTCTGAAAGTCACAGCAATCTTTGCTCTCATTCTGTTTTCTTCCCACTGACTAAAATCACCCTGGCTCTATTTGTCAATCAAGTTGCTATTAAGCATGTCTCGTCCATTGCAGCTGGGTATAACTGGTTTTCAATCCTACTTCAAGACTTCTTATTCATCCCCTCTATAACAGTCTACTTTATGTCATTACTTTATTTCCACTGGTCTAGCCTGCTGGTTTTCTTTGATTGTTTTTCCTATCAACAAAAGACCAAAATATCTTTTTCAGTCAGTATTATTTATAAGTTAGGTGATGAATTGACAGACTTTATCAGTCGCCATTATCATAAGATCCTAAAAGAAAAAGGTGCAAAATAAGGTGTTCAACACATGTAGTGAAAGGAAAGCAAGAGAAACAAAAGGTTCAGATAAAACATTGTTTCTCCAAACAGATTCTCTTGGGCGTGGGAAGGACACACAAGAAAAAATTAAGAAGATGCTCATTTCACTTCTCAAATCTCCCTGGGAGAAAGGAAACCTCAAATTTTAAAAGAAAAATTCTTATGGAGAGGATGCTTAAAAAGGAGGTTGACACAACACCCAAAAGGAGAGAGAACAAAAGGGAATGTCCTGCCACAGAGGCATGTAGAATGGGGGGATGGGGGGTGGGAGGGATGCTAGGACCCGTGGTGGTAGAAAATGGGTACTGGTGGAGGGATGGGTACTTGATCATTGTATAACTGAAACCCAAGCACAAAAATTTGTAAGTCTATAACTGTACTTCATGGTGTTTCACTAATAAAAAAAAATTAAATAAAAATTTTAAAAAAAATAAAAAGGAGGTTGAGGAAGATCCAGCAACGTGGCAGTGACTCTGCCCAAGCAATGCAGAGAGGACGGGCCCAAGGACTAAGCAATGCGGCCTATGTGAAAATTATTGTGAATATGGAATTTGGTCACTGCTTTATTGAAATATAATTCATATTCTGGAGCGATAGCACAGCGGTAGGGCGTTTGCCTTGCACACAGCCAACATGGCCGACCCGAGTTCGATTCCTCCGCCCCTCTCGGAGAGCCCGGCAAGCTACCGAGAGTATCTCGCCCACCTGGCAGAGCCTGGCAAGCTCCCCGTGACACATTCGATATGCCAGACACAGTAACAACAAAGTCTCCAATGGAGACGTTACTGGGCCCGCTCGAGCAAATCGATGATCAACGGGAGGGCCTTTACTTTTTTTTTACTTATGGAATTTGGTCACTGCTTTATTGAAATATAATTCATATTCTGCATAATTTCCCCATCCATTGTGTTCAACAGGTTTTAGAATATTCAAAGTTGAACAATCACCATAATTAATTTTAGAACTCGTCTATTCCCCCATCCCAAATAAACCCTATTTTTTAGCTTTCACCTCTTAATCTTCCATCCTCACTTCCATTCCCAGGCAATTGTGAATCTACTGCTTCTACTGGAACTGAACTTAAGTCACTTATTAAGTATATTATTAGCAAATATGTTCTTCGATTATGAGGTTACATAATGAATCTCTTTTTCAAAACCTAATTCTATTTGCTTTCTTTATGTCCTTTTAATAAAATGATTCTTTCTATTTCTGTCCAGTTATAAAAACATATTATCAATATGCATTCTTGATGTGGTTTTTTTTTTCTATTTCAGTTCAGTTATAAAATGTTAAAAATTCACTTAAATCACTTTCACAGAATTTTTTATCATTATTTTCTATGCTTTCTAATCTAAGTAGACCTATCTCATGAAGTCCTTAATACATCATATTGCTATGGCTTTTTAAAGATTAAAGCCATGTCTCAGCCAAATATAAACTGGACCTTTATCAAAGACTGTATTTAGCTCAATAAAGAAAGAGGAATATAAAGACTATTATATTCCAAAGAGAATCCAAAGAATTATCTTTGGTGAATAGGTAATCTGGAACATTGAAACAAGTATTTTTAGGGGTTTGGAGTGGGGTTTGAAGGGTGTATTTCTGATGATGCTCAGGACTTACTCCTGGCTCTCGGCTCAGGGATCACACCTGGAAGGGCTCAGGAAACCATATGTGTGCTGGGGAATAAAACCCTGGCCAGCCATGTGGAAAAGCACCCTATATGCTGTACTATCACGCTGACACCTGAAAAAAAATTAATACATATATAGAATAGGCTTCCTAGACATATGAATGGAGCACATGAAAAACTGTTCATTCTCACTCATGATTAGTGAAATGCAAATCAAAACAACATTGAGCTTTCATCTCATGCCAGCGAGAACATATCAAAAAGTCTGGAAACTGCAAGTCTTGGCAGATTTGTGGTGACAAAGAACCCTCATCCACAGCAGTGGGAATATCATCTGGTTCAGCCTTTATAGAAAGTACTACAGAGATTTTCCCCCCAAAATAGAAATAGAACCCCCATACAATCCAGCAATACCACTTCTGGCATCTATCTCCAAAAGATCATTTTAATGGTAATTTGAAAGGATATATGAACACCTATGCTCATCACTGCACCCAGTACCTTAGCCAAAATATATGAAAAAAACTCGAATGTGCAACTGAATATGAATGGATCAAGAAGTTGTGGTGTATATACACAATGGAATACTATGCAGCTCTAAGAAAGAACAAAATCATACAACTTGCAGCAACATGGATAAAATTAGAGTACATAATACTGAGTGGAGCCAGTGAGGATGAAAAGGACAGACAGAATAATCTCTCTCTCTTATGTGGGACTTAAACATATACAGCAAAGTAGGAACAAAGGACAAAAGCAACACAACGGAAAAACTAATCTACAAAATTAAGTGGGTAATTGAATTAGGGGTGGTAATTGAAAGGAAATGTCATTGGGGGTCCTTGTGCGAGGAAGGTGGGTCCACTGGTATGATGTTGGAATCACATGCATGGGAAACCACCAATAAATATAAGTCAAAGAACTTCAATCAATAAAAATAATTTTTAAATAGGCTTCTTGGAAGGGATCAAGTTACCTTTACTGAACAATAATTTACTTATTTAGAACTAAAATTATATTGCTAATTAATAATTAGCGTAATAATTATTATTCATTTTTCTGTAATTAGCCAAGTTATAGAACAGTTGGGTTGGAGCAATAGCACAGCGGGTAGGGCATTTGTCTTGCATCCTGCTGACCCAGCAGACCCAGGTTCGATTCCTCCACCCCTCTTGAGAGGAGAGCCCGGCAAGCTACTAAGAGTATCTCACCCGCACGGCAAAGCCTGGCAAGCTACCCGTGACGTATTCTATATGCCAAATACAGTAACAAGTGTCACAATGGAGATGTAACTGGGCCCATTCAAGCAAATCGATGAACAATGGGAGGACAGTTACAGTGACAGTGATAGAAAAGTTAAAAGAAAATGGAAGGCACAGATAATCAAGACATCTACAAAACACTAAACAATCGTCTTTTTTCCTTCCTCAGAGTCTTTCTTGACAATTACTATTGGTGGGGGGTGGGGGGATCGCTCCCAAAGTGGTACTTAGAGGGACTAGAGCCATTCTCAGTGATTCTCAATTAATCAGGGTAGACTGCTGAATGCCAGGCCTAAGGATGTGTGGTGTTGCTTGGGACCTTGAGAGAAGACAATATCTTCATTTAAGTGTGTTCCTATTAGCTTGCCTACAACCAGAAGGATGGGAATCACATAGTAATTTAAGCAAGAAAAATTTAATATAGACAAAAACTAGATAAAACCGGACATTGTACAAGATGCGACTGTTCATAAGAATACAAAGAATTCAGATGCATATGAAAAAGACCAGCTGGAAGCAGCATCCACTGTCCCTGAGGTTAAACAGAGCAACCAGGTACAAGGCATTGACCCTGACTGTGCTGGAGAAGGCAGAGCTATGACTCTACACAGCACAGAAGTCACTTGAACTAACACATGGCCAAATCTGGTAGAAATGTGTCTCCTAAGGTACCAGGGAAATAAGCTGTTCTTGGGAAAATGCATGTTACAAACTCACCCAAGAGATAATCGAGGGAAATTGACAACCACCCTGTGTTTTGACTGCCACACTTCATAGGAGCAGGATTCTGGAGAAGATTCTTTCTATAGGATGCAGAAACTAGGAGCCAGACAGCACAGGACGTCAGGAGGGAAACCTGATTGCTCCTGCAATGCCTTTCTGACAGCGCTTAGCCAACTGCCATGGAAAAACTATTTCAAGGACCTAGATCCTATTTCCCAAGTAGGCAAAAGGGTCAGAGTGGGCACTAAGAAGCTGTAAATCAAATACTACACAGAGGGTACAGTCAAATACTCCTGGAAAGTGCCAGCTATGTATCTGAGAAGACACTAGTGTAGTACCCTCTGCCTGGAGCTCCTTTTACCAAAAATGAAGACAAGGATTCCAATTTGGGCTTTTCTAAACCAGCCATTTGCCAAGGGCTGGCCATGAGTGTTTATGCATCTCAACTTTCCTATAAATTCTCATCTTGTTCTTCAAAGAACACTCTTCCTATTTTCATCACCCACACACAGCTCCCTGTGTGGTAACCAGAGGTGGTGATGCTGCTGCGAACACTGAGCTCCATGCATTTCTGACTGCCTGAGACTAGTCCAGCCCTCTCCTCTTCAATGAGAACTGCTGGTGCTAAGCCAGGACATTAGGATGAGCCTCTAGATGCTGTCCTGCAAGGAGGAAGCAGAACCGAGGCCCCACTTCTCACTAAGTGGGCAAGATGAAAACTTGTGAGTCCGATGACCTCGAGGAGTACAGCATGCTCTCATACACCTGCCTAGTCATACACTATCTCGGCAGTACAAGGCAGCAGTTTCCCCCTCTCTTACACATCCTTAATCTAGACTGACCTTCAAGTATCAGTATGAGCCTTCTCTTTGCCCTATGTGTAACCAACCACAAGAATGTGGGAGACGAAATCTGTGAAACTACGCGTCCAGCTCCATATCTTCCTCTGACATTTTAATCATGACAACAAAGCTTTGACAAGACAATGTATACCCTGATGGTCCTTTGACGAATGCTCATCCTATAACCATTTGTACTCTCGTTAGTAAGTCTTTCTCTGTGATTAAGTCACTAGGAGATAACTGATAAAAAAAAATAATAGAATAAAAAGAGGCCTCTGGCAATTGCTCTTTGACTTGAGCCAAAACGAGCCTTGACCCTCCATGCTCTGTTGATTCGTCTCATGTGTCTTCTCTCCATGCCTCCAACCGAAAAATACTCACGCAACAGAGAACGAGCACTCCCCTTGTACAAATCCTTTCAACTTTGCACAAATGATTTTTCTCTTCGAAGTCACCACTGTGAACCTGTTGTTTTCTATCTTGATCCTTTAAACCAGGCTGTTTTTCTTTTCTTTTCTTTCTTTTTTTCTTTCTTTCTTTCTTTCTTTTTTTCTTTCTTTCTTTCTTTCTTTCGCTTTTTAGGGCCACACCCAGTGATGCTCAGAGGTTACTCCTGGCTCTGCACTAAGGAATTACTCTTGGCAGTGCTGGGGGGACCATATGGAATGCCAGGGATCAAACCTGGGTCAGCCAAATGCAAGGCAAATGCCCAACCCACCGTACTATATCTCTGGCCCCAAGCTGTATTTTTTCAAATGGCCGCAAGGGAGGGAAAAGCTAGACGGACAGGCACTCCTCCAGGTGGAAGAAAGAAGGCTCAGTACTGGCTGTCATGGGCCCCAGCCACTGGCACGAAGACCCAACCCACAAGCTCCAGCAGCTGCACCTGCGAAGAGCCCTGGGCTAGCCAAAGAATAGGTGGTTCTCATCAGTCATGAAACCCAACCTTCTGAGACCACGCAAAATATTAAGCAAAATGGCAGTGAACAAGCAACCTGGAGGAAATCCATTTCCTCTCTTCTTAAGGAAGACGTGGCCGCACAGTTCATCCCCAGGAACCAAACAACACAATTCAGAGGTAAGTCAGTGAGCTTTCCCAGCCTGCTGAAAGAGTCATACAGAGAGGTGGTGTTGAGGTTACCTGAGAAGTAAGGTGGTTGGTTTGTTCGAGCAAGACTTGCAGTTGGGTATATGAGCGATCATCTGTACTATACCCTGCAGAGAATAAGCACAGATGCAGGTCCCGCCCAGGGAATCTAGTCTCTAAAACTCACTATTTTAGTTTTTTGTATTCTTTTTCTTTTTGGTCACACCCAGCAATACACAGGGGTTACTCCTAGCTCTGCACTTAGGAATTACTCCTGGCAGTGCTCGTAACCATATGGGATGCTGGGAATCGAACCTGGGTCGGCCATCTGCAAGGCAAGCACCCTACCCACTGTACTATCACTCCAGTCCCTAGTTTTTGATTTTTAAAAATGATGGGTTAAAATTGATGGGAACTGAATAGCAGAAAGGACATACATACTGTTCAAACCAGCCCAGGCTTTCTCCATGATTTGGTTTCACAGAAATGGCCATCCCAGGGCTGGACCTCACTACCCAGGGCCACTATACACAGGCATGAGTATGCAGGATTTGGGAACAACCACTGCCCTGTGGCCCATAGGAAGGAGAGAAGAGGAAACAGAGGAGTAAGCACCACTCAGAGAGCAGAACACCACATCTACATCGGTGGTAACTGCTGTTGACAAGGATAAAACGATTTTTATTATCTGAAACCTGACCAGCAGTCAGATCAGACATTACTTTCTTTAATTACCAGCATTTTGAAAAGCAGAGAAAGTTCACCTAAAATGCAGAGCTGTGGGCATTTTCTGTAAAATGGAACTCTGAGGTAACATGAAGCCCAATTCGTGGAGAATACCTGGCAGGAATTGAATACTGAGAATACAATTTTCTACAGAGCTTACCTTTCTACAGAGGCTGCTTTACATATATTCGTGCTTTGCATTCTAGTTTCATCATACACTAAAGAACAATATGCTTCACTGAGAGTAGGGCGTGTCCACAGTTTTTATTTATGAGCACTTTTCACCATAATGCCTAGCATTCATTCCTCCAAAACTGTGCCCACTGGGATTCCATACAGAATAAACAAGTGCATGAACTCTTTTAGGCCCTCCTCTGTCTATACCACCTAATTAGGTGCTCAACTCATTTGGAAATATTTGCTTCCCACTTTACTTAGGAAGTTCAGAGAATTGGATCCTGAGTTTATTCAAATGAAAAGCAAAGGAGTAGAAAAAAGTGAGAATATAAAGAGTTTCTAGTTTCAAAATGGTGCAGGGGGTTGGGGGTACAAGAGTCTCATTGCAGAAACTTCCTGGTTTCACAGTTTCTGTTCCACACCTATAAACAAAAAGTCCCAATATCCAAGGGCATTTTAGTATATGTGGTGCCAAAGCAAGGAGCCGGACGGCTGAGCTGGGTTCAATTCCTCCGCCCCTCTCGGAGAGTCCAGCAAGCTACCGAGAGTAACTCGCCTGCATGGCAGAGCCTGGCAAGCGACCCGTGACATATTCAATATGCCAAACACAGTAATAACAAGTCTCACGATGGAGACGTTACTGGGCCCTTTAGAACAAATCGATGAAAAACGGGTGGGCAATGCAGTGCAGTGCTATCCAAGGGCACTGCCTGTTTCTACTTTTTCCTGGGGTGGCAGGGAGGGACTGGACCATGTAGTACTCAGACTACTCCTGGCTCTGTGCTCAGGGGTCACTCCAGGTGGTGCCTGGGATCTAATCAGGGTCAGCTGTATGAAAGGCAAGTGTTTGCTCAGGCCCCTGTCTCTCTGTCTTCTTGAGAGTCAAAATCCACCTCCCAAATCTTCCACTAGAGTTAATTCTGCCTGTGAGATCTGTGCCCCCATGTCACCAAGGCCTTCCAGAAGCAAATACTGAATTTCAACATTCCTGCAGTGAGCACCACAGACAGAGCAGAAAGTCATGGCACTTCATGGGAAGCAGGGTTTCCGAGCTAAGGGACAGAGCAATGGGACCACTAACATCTTCGTCAGGGTTGGTAACTGCAAAATATCTCTGGACATAACTTCCTGGAACACAAAAGATGCTTTCCATTCCCAGTTACACAAGGAATCAGGGCTACTCCCTGAAAGTTTAGAAGTCTGATAAAGCTCTCATGCTGTCTATCACCTGGGGCTCTCCACACTATCAAGATCTATTTATCAATATCAGATGTTAGTGACACCCAGCAGTGGGGGAAATGCTATCAAAAGATACAATAAAATAAGATGGAATTGCCCTCCCTTGTGTCTGACTTCCTGGACCACACTTCTCAAGGACAGAACCAGAGTCACTTCAATCAGCACAGCCTTCCCTGGGGATTGCAGATGGCAGGTTTGATAGGACCTTTCTATAGCCAGATCAACAGCACATGAGCCTGAAAGAAAATGTTCTTTGACATGTACATGAACACCCAGGGAAACGAACAAGACCCAATCACATACAAGCTCACATAATTGCACTGAAAAATTATCATGCATTAGAATTTGTCTCAAAAGTGTTAAGCAAGCAGAGCCTAATCTAAAACATCTATGGCAAAGCCCATGACTCACATAAAGCTTCTGGGAGACCTGGCAGCGTAGAACTTTGCTCCTGAATATTCAAAGACTAAGGGCTTTCCTTGGGAATTGGGCTATTCCATATGTTCTGAGTCAAAAATGGTGGGGAGGGTGTTAAGAAGCTGATGCTGCCAGTTTGTGAATCCCCTTTATGTAGTAAGGATTCTGGTCTTCCAGTCGGGACCCACAATCACCTTCCTTCTATGCAGCCCACAATACACCTCTTGCTTAAAAGCTGAGCTAACAGGAGCCAAAGCCTGCCACAGAGAACAGAGCTTACTGGTTTGTTTTTAAAATGAAAATCCCCAAAGCCAAGCTATTTTATTTTCATTTTATTTGATATCTAACTAGCCACAGGCTGGAACAATAGCACAGTGGGTAGGGAGTTTGCCTTGCATGCGGCCAACCCGGGTTCGATTCCTTTGCCCCTCTCGGAGAGCCCAACAAGCAACCAAGAGTACTTCGCCTGCACAGCAGAGTCTGGCAAGCTCCCCGTGACATATTCAATATGCCAAAAACACCAATAACAAGTCTCACAATTTGTTGTGAGATGTTACTGGTGCCTGCTTGAGCAAATCAATGAACAATGGGAGGACAGTGCTACAATGCTATGACCCACAGTCAACTCCAAGGAGTAAGAATTAGTACAGGGGGTAAATCCTTCTAAACAAATCTCTAGTCTTCGAATTAACCCAGGCAGGAAGTCCTAAAATCCAAAGGTCACCATCCCCTGTAGGAATTTGATAAAAGCTATAAACACACATCATGTCTGAAACAGAGACACAATAAAGGTTATTTTATGGCCCGAAGTTTTCACTGACTGTTCCTGGAAAGTCTGCTGTCTACATTTAAATTTAAGGGTGCAAGTTCATACTCACTCAGAACACTATTTTCAAAGTACAAGTTTTCTCCAATAGATACTCCAGGAAAGAGACCAGGTCACTGCCTCCACAAACATATAATGGATAACAGCACCACCCCCCCCCCCGACCCCGAAAATAGGTACATGCATTAATAAAGAGTGAGATAACCAGTGAACAAAACCAGAATTTTCAAGACAAAGGCACAAATCCCGGAAACAAGGCTGTGACTGGCACTGCTCCGACCCACATTTTTGTAAAAGCGGGCAAGGATTTGCTGGGGTTTGTACTGGTTCCCCACAGAAGGACTGCAGAGCAGAGGGGTGAAGAGCTGGAGCCAGAAAGGGGAACTAATTAAAAAGCAAATGAGAAAAAATTAGCTTGGAAAGGGCTCACTGAACTGCTGACAGAATAGAGTGCCGAGGTGAAAAACAAATGCAAAAGAGATCTGGTAAAATCCCAAAGAACATGTGTGGAATGAGAAATGAGGCCATAGCCAACTGTCAGCCACAGGGAGGAGAGGCACTTAGAGTGACATCTGTGGCTATGGAAAAAAGGGAAAATTTCCCAGACAAAAGAGAAGCCAACAGCCTACACTAAGGACAGAGAAGGACCACCAAGGTGGGCAAACACAGGGGGCGCAGCCCTGGAGGGTCCTTCCCTCCCTGCCCTGTGGCTCGGGTATTCCCAGACACTACAGGGCCCAAGAAGCACTGCATCCCGAGGCCCCACATTGAATGACTGACACCCAGAGGCCTCCTGAGCCCCCAAATTAATTAGAAAAAAAAGTGAGTCAGGGCTGAGAGTACAGCAGGTAAGGCAGATGTCTTGCCCGTGACTGACACAGGTCTGAGCCCTGGTACACCATATTGTCCTCTGAGAACTGTCAGGAGTATTCCTGGAACACAGAGCCAGGAGTAAGCCCCGAGCACTGCCAAGTACGGCTCCAAAACAAAGCAAACAGACCCAAAAAATGAGGATTGTTGGGAACAGCGAGTTGCCTAATCCATCACAAATCAGCCTCTAATGACAAGACAAAGCCAACTTGGTGGGTGAGGCCCATCTGCTGGCACTCACTGGTGCACCCCCCTTCACGCACGCGCACACACACACACACGCACACACACACACACTCAATAACAAACACAACGCATAGTAGCAGGCCATGACACTCATTTCCATTACTGCAGGATATGACAAAAGGGTCAGGAGTCTTCTAAAGTGCCTTTGATTTGCATCATATTTGGTAGAGACTGGCCATTCAGCAGCCTGGGTGCAGGGGTATAGGGTGGGATGGTCCACATGAAAGTGATGGAGTGTGTATGAGTCCCCCAAAAGTACCTGAGCTGCGTTTGCAAAGTCCATTTTCCCATAAAGATGTAAATCACAACCTATTTCTGCCTGTGATTTCCTGCAGAACATCAGGTCCTATTTATTATTCAAAAGGCTCAGAAACTTCTCTGAACCTTCCCTCCAACAGGAAAAAACTGTGCTAGATTTGTGCAGCCTTCCTAGAACACAACAGACAGCACCCTTCCAGTTACCACTACTAAATCTCTAACAGTGATCCAGCATTTCCCACTACCACTGTTCACCCTATAAAGCCCTTTTCTCACATAACCTCATTTATTTTTCTCTGGAACACAAAAGAGGGAGAGGTCTCATCCCCACTTTCTGGATGAGGAAACAGCCTCTTTTCTGAGACGACAACACTCAGGAGAGCAGGGGCAAGGTTCCAACTCCACCAGCACTTAGCTTCATCACAAGTGGCTACTCAAGTCTTCACATTTCATTGTGTTGTCCAAGATTCTGCAATGGCATCATGCTACCATCAGCCTGAAGAATCACTACTGATAGCTCTTTTCATGAAGCCGTTAGGTCCAAACAGTTTAGCAGTAGGTAAGTGGTGTCAGACGTAGTGGTAGATGCAGCTACGCTTTCCAAGTACAAGGGTTACGGCACTTGCCTTGCATGGGGTTGACTTGGGTTTGATCCTCACCATCACATAGGGCTCCTTGAGAACCATCAGAAGTGATCCCTCAGCATAAAGCAAGGAGCAAGTCCTGAGCATGTGGGCCCAAACACCACAAACACACACAGACACACAAACACATACACACAGACACTCAAAACGAACAAAACTCTCTGCTCTCTCCTGGCTCCCTGAGACTTCCTGGGCACTCCAAGGCACTAGAGCCCACAGCACAACTGCACCCAACTATGCCTTCTGCCTTTTTTCTTTTGATGAGAAAAACAGGATGCAATGGCCACACATCTGTTCCTTCATGTTCATGAGTCACTGGAATAGGGAAGAAAAGAGCAGCTGCTAAAGTTTGCCTTTTGGCCATAGATATCTGAGATCCCTCACCCCCAGTCAGAGCAGGCTTTTTTCTACCTGTCCAAGCACACTTTCCAATAATCCTTGCCATGCCCTTGACAATAAGAAAGCCTGCTAGAACATGCAGGGATCTTCCTGCCCTCAGACACTCTCTCACCTACCGCACCCTCACAGTCATTTCCTGCTCCCAGATGCGGGGTATGCTGAGCTCCTTTTCTGGGAAGACTCACTGACTTGGTTCACACACACTTGGCTCATCATTTTATTGGTTTCACCAGATCTCTTATTCTTGGACATCTACCTGCACGTGTGCATGCACGCACGGGCAGACACATACACACTTTATGAACTTCTACAGGGTGGAAGCTGGTGTCTGACTGCTATCTTGGGATCTCCTCAGAGGCTACACACAGCGAAAACTACAAAATCTTTGCTGAGTTTTTATTCACGAGGAAGAGAAGTAAATGAAGAACCCCTTCCAGGACCACAAGAAGGAGCAGAGACAAACAGAAGAAGCTACTTTTTATAGACTGATAGCACTGATGGGTCCAGTTAAAGGCTCTTCTGCATAAGTTCCCTACCATGAGACACTGCATCAGCACCCACTGCGAGAAGTTTCCAACCTTACCCTCTAAAGCAGGACTGGCCAAATATAGCAAATGTCAGGGGTGGCCATTTCAAATGAAGACATCAAAGTGTATTCATGTCATGCTTCTGCTTATCCCCTTACAAACACACACAAACACACACACAATGGAAGAGTGCAGGAAAATAGTGTGCAAGGTGGCTGTAAGGGTGCAAACTGTCACCATTCTAGATGAGATTCAGTCAACTAACACCCACAAAAGGTGGGTCTAGCTAAGACTAGCACATTGACCCTCTAGTCCAATGAGTAAACCCACCTAAGATCAGAAGAATCACCCAACTCATGATACTCATAAACATCAGTAAAAATGTATTGCCTTGGGGCTGGAGAGATAGCACTGTGGGTAAGACATTTGCCTTACACACGGTTTGATTCCCAGCATCGCATATGGCCCCCTGAGCACTGCCAGAAGGAACTCCTGAGTGCAGAGCCAGGAGTAACCCCTGTGCATCGCCAGGTGTGACCCAAAAAGCAAAACAAAAACAAAAACAAAAAAAAATGTATTGCCTTAAGCCAACAAGTACTGGGGTCATTTTTCATGTGGCAGTTGCAAACTGAAGGTGAGTGGGTAACAGTTAAACATGTGGCAAGGAAGCCTAGCATGACTTATGTAAGGCCGTATGAAGAAAAAAATTCTGAATATTGCAAGGGATTTACACAAAGTTAGTGTGAATTCATTGCCATCCTCATCTGTACCCGTGCATTCTGACAATTTGGGAGTTGGGGTGGCTACACCCAACAGTGCCCAGGACTTACTCCTGGCTTTCAGGGGACCCTATGCAAACAAACATGGACAAAATGTTGGTTGGCTGTCTTTTGGATGGATCCATATTCTTGATGATGAGTAAACTTGAAAATACTTTTAGTTAACTCAGGAACTAGCTGGTTGGGAGACCTAGGACAGAGATCACCCCCTCATCTAGTCTACCATACTTGGCCTTCATGAGTTATTCAGAAACATAGGGGGGAAAAGCCAGAACTGGGTGTAGGGTTCAACTGGGACCAGAGAGCATATGGTACTAGTTCTCTTCATCAGATAAAGGTAAAAGGTAAAGGCCCTCCCGTTGATCATCGATTTGCTCGAGCGGGCCCGGTAACGTCTCCATTGGAGACTTTGTTGTTACTGTGTCTGGCATATTGAATACTCTCGGTAGCTTGCCAGGCTCTCCGAGAGGGGTGGAGGAATCGAACTCGGGTCAGCCATGTTGGCTGCGTGCAAGGCAAACGCCCTGCCCGCTGTGCTATCGCTCCAGCCCATAATTAAAAAATAATTTAAAAGAGACACCCATGACTCACTCCCTTTATGTGTTCAATGCTGACAAAGCCAGCTCAATATCCCATTAAACAAAATGGCACTCTACACCTGGGTCCCCTATTCATCCCACTGCAATTTTAGCTCAACAGTCCATTTGACCACTAGCTAGTTATTTCACTGCCTCATCTGACCAGAAAAATAAGGCGAGTGAGGTATGCAAAGTGATACATTTACCTTGGTCAGCAGCATAGATTCTTAAAATAAAATGCAAGTATCCAAAAGACCTTTCCAGACAAGACTCTTCCAAAGAGCAAGAGTATCTCAATGTCAAGAAGAAGATGAGTCAAACATATCAGAGGAGCGTTGACTTCAGCATATCAGCACTCTGAGCCAAGTGGAGCTCAGCATTAAGCTAGTTCACTTACCATCACTCAGAGAGACATGTAAGCCGCCGCAAGGTCTTACTGACATTTCACCTTCTTCCTGGAAAGTCAGAGGGTGATGTATTACAATTGGGGAATCAAGGGAATATTTCTAGAAAAGAGCAAGAAGACAATGGAGAACTGAGGGCCAGACTGCAAGGATGTCTTCCCCATAATTTTCTACATACAACCAAAGTCTCAGTCAGTGTCTGAGAAAGTTGGAGACATTCCAGGCAGAGAATTCTGATTTTGTACTTTCTTGGAGCTGGGTATAAAGAGAACCAAGAATCAAGTCGATCGTTTAAAGCTGTTTTACATTATATGACACGTTACCCAGTCTCCACATAATTCATCTGACTCCAACAAAGGCACTAATGCAAGAGAAAGAGGTAATCAAGTATTGCTGGTGACCCAGGGAATCAGGACATGGAACTTGTTTTCTCCATGCACATGGCCTCCTTCACTCTGATGAATGGAGATGACATGTACCTGTGTCCAGACCCCAAGACACCGATCCAAACATGGACTTTTCCTTATTCATTATCCCTGCTAATTCTGTTATCTACCTCAGAAGCTGACAATAAGATAAAATGTTATTTAAACAAAAGAATACAATAAAAATTAAACACCAGTTGGGGCTGGAGCAATAGCACAGCAGGTAGGGCATTTGCCTTGGATGTGGCCAACCCGGGTTCGATTCCCAGTATCCCATATGGTCCCCTGAGCACTGCCAGTTTCTGAGTGCAGAGTCAGGAGTAACCCCTGTGCATCGCTGGGTGTGACCCAAAGAAGCAATAAAAAATGAATAAATAAATAAAATAAATGCCGGTCATGTAATGTCAAAAAGATAGAAATGTTAGTCATAATTTTTATTTCCTTTGGTCAAGCCATACTTAGACCATGGCTGATCTAGGCGCTGGTAAAGCCAGAGCTGGTAAAGGCCCTATTTCTGTAGACATTTTATATAGAAGTCATAGAAGTTCTTTCTTAGCTTTTATCTCCAAATGAAATAAAGATGAAAGCTTTTGATATACATATACACATAATCTATCTTATTTATATTGCAAATACCGGAATAAATAAATACACCCTTTTGCTTGGAAATCAAAGCACTTCCACTCCCTCGTGACAGATTTTCTTCTTGAAGGATTTCAAAAGAGTGAGCCAGCCACCCTCTCAGGGGCTGAAGCTAAGAGAAGTGTGGCTGATGACCTGGTCAGACTATCTCCCTGGGGGCTGGAGTCAACACTGATGCTGGAAACTTAAAATGTGGAAATACAGGTTTACTTAAAAAATTTTAAAAAGAGTAGCTCCACCAAGATTCAGAGAGCTCTGAGGGTTTCGCGGGCTAACTTGGCTTGAACATGCCTCACTAGCACAGCTCCAGCTGACCACATTAGGGCAGTTGGACACAGAAAAAATCTTTTAGAAATAGAACAATAATAGAATACAAATAAAAATGGATGTGTAATATCACCAAATAAGGCCAGGTCCTGTCCAGCTGAGATTCACGAACCTTTACCAAGTTTTAGCAGAGGAACCAACAAGGTACTTGAATAGAACACACCTCTTGTGAGCTAGAGAAAGTCAGTTCCTGCAGGCACCAACTCCCAAGGTCAGCCCAGTGGCATAAAAACAATCTAAATCATCACAGCCAGGAGTCCAAGTTCAACAACTCTACCCAAGATTCCCAGGGAAGCATGGCCTTCCAAGGTCATGGTTCATGGCTGGGAGTCTAAAATCACCCATCAGCGATTTGCATTTTTCAACCTGTTTAACCGAATCTTCATGCAGTCTGTTTGTGCCTTGAGAGAAAAGTTTCATGTGAATACCAACATATCAAAACCTAGCAGGCTTTGATAGTCAGAGAAGGTTATTATGGGGGTGAGAGGGTATCAGCAATCCCAGATGGACAAGCTAGGTTTCCCAGACAGAAAGATTTATTTCATCATCTTGTAAATGATGCTAAATGTCCCTATGTTAGAAAAGTCACCCGCCTTAAATATCCTTGCCTTAATCCCCAGATCCTGTAAATGTTACTTTACATGGAATAGGGATATTAAAGATTATGAAGCGGTATGAAATAGATTATAGTACGAATCACAACTTATTAAGATTTTATGCAAATGGTATAATACAATCACAAGGACACTTAAATGTAGACAAGGAAGGAATAACTTAATTGTAGAAAGGTTGACATAGACATGATATTAGGTTGTGAGGTAAGGAACGTGAGCAGCCTCTAACTTTGGAAAACGCAAGGAAACAGTCTTCACTACACCTTCCAGAAAAGAACAGCCTTGCAAAAACCTGATTTTTAGCCCAGTAAAGTTCTGCATTCACTTCCTAAAACTGCTGTAACAAGTGACCACAAATTAAGCAGTTCTGGGGCATGGGTTGGGGCTCAGTTAGATGAGGTCACATGCATGAGGTCAAGTGAACACAACCTCCCACATCACTGAGTGTAATAGTCAGCACTGCCAGCATGATCCCTGGTCCCACAATAAGTGTGACCCCTGGCACACTGCAAATGTGTGACTATCAAACACTACTACAAAGGGTAACGCACACCCAGAATTATTCTTTCACAGGTCAAGACCTGAAATCCAAGATCATTTTTCTTTTCTTTTTCTTTTTGGTTTTTGGGCTATATCTAGCTGTGCTCGGGGCTTATTCCTGGCTCTATTCTTAGGGATCATTCTTGGCAGGGCTTGGAGGACCACAAAGGGTGCCAGGTATCAAACCTTGGTTTACCACATGCAAGGCAAGCACTCGTTTGCTGTACTATCACTCTAGCCCCCCAAATCACCTTTTCTGGGTGGAATTCAATGTGCTGGACACCACTAGCAGCCAAAGGCTGTTGTATTTTTCTTGCTCTTTTGGTATCTGCTGCCTGGCAGCATTTTTTTGGCTTGCATTTTCATCACTCCAGTTTCTGCCTCCACAGCCACCACGAACTCTTTCTCTAGTCATTTCCCTTTGCCTTGCTGTTATAAGGTCTTTTATGCTGGCCTCCTGAGCCCATGGGAATAATCAGGAGAGGATTCCTATCTCAAGATGCTTTATGTACATAGGCAAAACTCTCTTTTTCTATTAACAGGGTCAAAGGGGTTAGAACCTAAGCTCTTTCAAGGGTGCTATTCAACCAACTAGTGACCACTTCAGTCCTCCCAAGCCAAGTAAGTGCTGGTTTTAGCGACTACATTCATTACAACAGAAAACACACACACACACACACACACACACACACACACACACACATCACACACACATCCTCCCTCCCTGACAAAGCAACAGATCAGGAGGTATGGGGGAGAGTAAGGAGCTAGTCCATCCCTGCTATTCACATAGAGGTCCTTTCTATCAAACAACACCCCTCTTTCCCTCACAGGTTTATGGGATGTAAAAGATTACTAAGAATTTGCCCAAAATGGCTGTGAAAAATTTCAGAAATTGCTCTTCTCTTTTCTCTCACCTATCCCGTGTTTCTTAAATAAGCGTTTTGATAATTCATAAAGCAAAGCTTAGAGGAGGAAAAAAAGAAACTGACGTTCATTTCAGAGAATTCCTCTTAATAATAATGAGTACACTCTATCCACAAATGTCAAAGGGCTTTGCTCACAAAGCCCATAATCCCCAGCACAAATAGGAGACGTTGTAAGAACCGAAAGGACGACAGTCCTCAATTAGGAGCAGCCCCGTCAGACCCAACGCCCAGCATTCCAGGGGCGGAAGCACCCGTGTTCTGTTCTTTTCTCTGCACACATATTGCAGTGGGGTTTTCTGTCATCTCTGTAGTGATTTCCATTTATCCAGTGCTCCTTGCACTCACTTGCCTTTAAAACTTGGCAGAGACCCCCTGGCACTTGCCCACCCAGACTCATCAGAGAGGTCAGGGCACCCCATGGTTATATCTTTATATGCCTTCTTTCTGAATTTACCTCTCAGTGAGTACCCTAAGTTCTCATGATCTCGAATCTGTACATCCAGCTTGACCTCTCCTTTGAATATGCTCCAGTTCTAAGTATCCCAGGAAGTATTCAATAAGCCCAGTTAATGTGGAGAATCATCTCTAAGTCAGAGCTGGAAACACACAGACCCTAAGAAAATGGTACCACAAGTCACCTAGGAATCCACCCAAACCCTCGCCCTCACAGGTGTACTCTCTTACTACCTCTGGCTCTTCCTATGTAATCCATGTATAATTCTATTGGTTCTGCCTCTAAGAATGATCCCAAATCTGATTAGGTATCACCATCTCCACTCCCTGTTCCCTCTCCTCCCACCAGATGATGCCAACCAACAGGGTCCTACCTCATCGGCTGGCCTCCTGCCCTTGCCTCTGTCCCAAATCTTTCTTCCCTCCCATAAGACAGTTGGACCCCTAAAGCATAAATTAAATGTTGCTCTCAAATGATCCTGGGGATCCTGGATTCATTTAAACCCCACACTAGACCATGATCTATGTGTAAATGCCTTGACCTTTCCCTCATTTTCATTTTCTTCCTCCATGGGAAGAACTAGCATGCACACACTGGCCCGCTATTCTTTTCTGGAACATTCCTGTTCCCACTTCAGGATCGTTGGGCTTGCCATGGCTTCTGCTGTGAATGGCCTTCTTTTCCAATCTATGCATGGTTGCCCTATTCCTGCTCTGAAGTTCCCCCTCAAATGTCCCTGCGAGGCAGGCTAGGGTGATAACAATGCCTTCAGTCACGTGCTTTCATGTCACAAGCCTTTCTTTTCATGTCTTTTTCAGAGCATCCAGGAGTCCCTGAAACCATCCTCGATGTTGGCTGACAGACTGATCTTAAATAAACATTATGATAATTCATAAAGCAAACGTGGGGAAATGTTCCATCCCACAGTTCCATTCCACATTTCCCCACCCTCCACCCCAGTAGAGTGCATGCTCACTGAAGGACAGGATTCTGGCCCAAATACCCAGTGCTTAGTGAATATGAGGAACTCAATAAACACTTGTTTGTGAGCAGAGGGCCCACAAGCAACATTAAACCATGTTAAAAGGTATACTCTTCACCAATATTTTTGATTTTCAATGATTCCTTGTGTTTCAACAGCAAACACTGGAAATCTCCCTTGGAGGAGTTCTACTAGTCCTTCTCTTTCCCTCTCATGGCTTCTAGGCTCTCTCTATCTGCCCAACCCCTTTCTACCAGCAAGCTGGCTCCCTAACTTTCCATTTCATAGTTTCCCATACCTTCATGGAACTCTGGCTTGCCAAATCTCTCACTTACCCTAGGACACATCAGTCACCTGCTGACTACCACGTTTTCTCTTGGGTATCCACACAACTTCCCAGGAGAGAATCTCATCAGCATGGGTAAAAAAGGACATAGTCTCAAACAAGAGCACTCAAGCAAAAGTCAGGATCCTGGAACTGAGATAAAAGGCTTCTCCCACCATGAGTAAAAGCAAATGCATCTCCATTCAATCTCCTCTGTGAGATGAGAACGTGACTATAAGATCCTCCCAAAGGGTGGGAGGGGTGTTGAAGCCAACAGATGGTGGGAATCATGGAGGACTTGAGAAATAATTTTTGGCACGAATAAGAAGAAAGATTTGGAGGGAAAAGAATCTTTACGTAAACAACATGATGAAATGAGCACAATTAAGCAGGAAAAGGACAAGTGGATCCTTTTGTAAGTCTCTGTCAAAGGCTTACTCTTAACTGAAAAGCTTCTTCCTGGCTAATATACAATAAGCCCAGTTTGTGTCAGGTAGTAAAATACTGAGAAATTTTTGCTTATGTTAGATCACATGAGCAAACTCCATACGTCCCAATTAGTGATTATTGTATTTTCCAGGTAAAGACAATTTACTGCAAGGCAGGATATTCACATGGCCTGGGATCATCTCAGGGCTGAGTTGTGGGTGCTCATTTAAAAGTCAGTCTCACTAATACCCAAGAGTGGCCGAGATTAGTACCAGGAGTTTTGCTCCATGGCTTGGAGGCCAGCCACACACTCTAGGGGAAAAGAGAGCTCAGATAGAGAAGGGAGCACCAAATAAAGCATGTTGGGAGGATCCTCCCAGGATGGGAGAAGCATGCTGAAAGCAGACTACAGACCAAACATGATTGCCACTCAATGCCTCTTTTGCAAACCACAACATCCAAAAGGAGAGAGAGAACAAAAGGGAATACCCTGCCACAGAGGCAGGGTGGGACGGGAGGGATCGGGGGTGGGAGGGAGGGATACTGGGACCCATGGTGGTAGGAAATGGGCACTGGTGGAGGGATGGGTGTTTGATCATTGTACAACTGAAACCCAAGCACAAAAATTGTAAATCTACAACTGTACCTCATGGTGTTTCACTAACAAAAATTTTTTAAAAAATGTAAATGATGGAGAATGGGCACTGGTGGAAGGATGGGTACTGGATCATTTCATAACTGAAACTCAAGCACATAAATTTTTAAGTCTACAACTGTACCTCATGGTGTTTCACTAATAAAAATTTTTTAAATAAATAAATAAATAAATAAAAGTCAGTCTCAGGGATCAAAAGGACTGCACAGCAGGTAAGGTATTTGCCCTGCATATTGTTGACTCAGGCTTGGTCCTGAGCATCAGATATGGTCCCCTGAGCACAGAACCAGGAAGAAGCCCTAAGCACAGTCAGGGTTAAGTGGTCCTAATCCCACTACCACCACCACCAAAAAAAAAAAAAAAAAAAGAAACCCTCAGGACCAGAAGATGGCTCAGTGACAACACGCCCCTGCCTTGCAAACATGAGGCCATGAATTCGATCCCCAGTGATATAATCATGCACCAAGCATGATTCTTTCTGCTCTATGGTCTGAGATACTGGGCACAGATCTCTGGTGCCCTGGTGTGCATGAGCACGACAAGTGTGTAACGTGTGACTCCTGGTAAGCACTAAAGCTACAAAGATGTACCGAGGCCTGGAATATACAACCCCACATTAAGCCTGAGTGTGAACACAACCCTGCATGTGTGTGAGTCGTCAGTCATCACAACTGCAAGGGAAGAGAGGAAATAAGAGATAAAGTGAAATAAATAAAAATGCAGCCTCACAGTTCCATCCCACATTTCCTGGGATATCAGAGCTGGTCCTGAAATCTGCAAAAACACAAGCACTCCAGGTGGTTTGGCCTTCACAGAGTAAGACCCACTAGTCAGAAGACAGAGACAAACTACTTTTTGTATTGTCTTCACATGGTGTGAAATTTTCAAGACTGCAATAATCACATGCAAGGACTCAAGAAGAGGCTTTGTTTTTGTTTAGAACTCAACCATTGGCTATTGTCCATTTCAAAAAGAGTCTAATGGCAGTACTAATGGCAAAGTCACTGGGAATATGAGCCATCAAATCAATCCTGCGTTGGTGGCATTTGCAAGTGACATTTGCAGGTGATGTGACTAAGAAGTGTAGGAATCTGAGTTCATCATTTTGTCATCTTAGTGGGGGGGGGGTCAAGCATTTAGAAAATGAAATAACTACTTGATTATACGTTCCTTTCATTTCTCTTCTGCATTAGTTAGGAAACAGCATTGATTTTTTTTTTCCTTCTGAAACTATGTGTGTTGGCAGGCTATATTATCTATAATTTACTCTCAGGATGGCAAAGAAAGCATTACACAACAATTGTTCTTTAAAAGAAAATAATAGGTATTACAGGATTAAGAAGGACTGAAAGATATCCTGACTGCGGGAATCCTGTCAATCTTCCAAGTCAGGAAGGTTTCTGACCCTAAAGAAGAATGTTCCTGTTCCATCCACTCACCAACAAACAGAAGGGAAAGAATCAGCCCTTCAGAAAAGCAGAGTCGGGATGTGGACGGGTACGCTCACTGCAGCATTTTTCCAGGCATTGAGCCTGCAGCAGACACAACGTTTAGAAAGAGAAAAAGAAACAAAAGAAAGAAGCTCTGGCTAGTGGCTATTGGGAGTGGGATATTGCAGATGAGCAGACAGAAGCAACTGAACAGTCCAAGCTCTTAGACCAGTAATTCCAAATTGATGATGACGATGGCTACAGCATGAATACTGTGAACCAATTGCATGTGTTCATTAGTGCCAATGAACTAAAGTGCTAATAATCAAAGAAAGGAAAATAATGAATTGAGCACCATCTCCATTCCTGGCGACCCGACTGCAGACAGCAAACTACCTGTGAGCCTGAACAGGAGAGACTGAAGCCTGAGAGCTGATGGGAAGCTTTGAAGGAGATGGGGAGTCACTGCTCTCATAGTAATTTAAAAATAAAACAGCAAAAATCAGACACTTGGCATAGGGAGCATGCCTTCCTAGTCTATGCCAGGCACATAAAGATGCACCTCGTGGCCACCAAGGCCACCTCAGACAGCATTCAGTTTGCTAATTAGCACTGTGCAGCTCTTCCCTCTACGAACACCCGCCTGGGGATCTGACAAGCACAAGTCGTCCTGAAGACAAAGGGAAAACGGATCAGAAGAAGACAAATCATAAAAATCGTTTTGCCCTGACTGGAATTGTCACAGGTTGGGTGGGGGGAGGGGAAGATGGTGGCTTCTTTCCAATGGACCTCTGGAGGCTTTAAAGGGGCATGGCCGTGGCCTTCTCTCTCCTCCCTGCCCACCCTCCCAGACTTTCTCCCCTCGTCTGCAGAAACAAAACAGTGCCAAGAGTAAATCAGCCTTTCCCAGCTTTCCTCTGGCTCTTTCTTCCCAGGGTTTTTTTTTTTGGTGGCCTTTTCTCCCTTTTCCTTCTCCCTGTGCTCACAATGAGACTATGGTAGGATGTGCTCCTCGACTCTAGCTATGAATTATCAGCGTTGACAAAACCGTAAAGAGCAGAATATGATACACATCCACAGACTTTAAGTTACAACAGTACCTGAAGATATATACATATATATACATATATATGTATATATATACATACATACACCTCAAATATCAACTCTGGAGAAGCCTGCATTTTCTCTTAAGTGTGAAACCCCCTTTCTCACCCTTCATTTTCCCCAAATGAGCTTATCTTACTTCACACGCACACACACACACACACACACACACACACACATGAAAATAGCTAAAATGATATGAAAAGAATGAGGCTTTTCCAAAAGAGAGCAAGAGAAAAGGAATTTATTTACTAAGGCAAACATCTAAGAAAGGATAACAAAGCCCAACACTGCCACCAACATCAGAGAGACAGACAAAACCTTCTATAGTATTGTCAAAAGATTAACTGTTTTGCTCCTAGTGACCCTTGCACCTATCAGTGAACAATCACTTAACATTTTTTTCCTGTCTATTGGTTTCACAGGTGAGTCTGTCTCTATTAGATCAAAGAGGCCCAGAGAAAGCCAAGACTAAATGCTCACCACATTTAAGAAAATAATCCCAAAGATAGTCCTAAAGAAAGGTAACCGAAGAATGCAGATAAGCTCCCCTGAACTAAAGTGTAAAACTAGTTTGTTTGTTTTTCATTTGTGCTCAAAATCCAAAGTAATATAGATAATCCAGGCATTGTTGTAACGAAAAGCCCACAGAAGTGCTCTGTGTCATTGTATAATGCATGACATTTTAGGCTTTATAAACTCAGATAATAATTTACAGGGTAGTAAAGAGAGCTAGAACACCCTGACACAGTGAGACAAATGAGAGGTGAGGTGAATACAGAGAAAAACAGCAGTCAGAATGTGGATAATGATGGCATATTCCTAAGCATGCTTATTCAATTTCCCTTCCCTCCCAATATACCAGGAAGAGTCAAGAAGGTACATGAGTTAAGAGCAACACAGGAGCAGATGCCACAACCAGCCATCTCCTCATCTGTCTCTCATTTCGCAGGTCTCTCTATTCCCAAAGACACAGCAACAATGAAAAGGGGACACCTACTAACCGTATAATAGCTTCTAAATGTTTGAGTGAATGCAAAACACTCACTTCTCACTGTAAGGCAAAATCCAGAAATGACTACTATTACACTAAACTAGGGAAGGTTTAGTTGTCCAACGTTAAACAGCCTGGAAGCCTTCGGCACTTGCATCAGAACACAAACAAAAAACAACAAACCAAACACAAACCTCATTGCTGCCATGGATAAATTTTAACGGTCTGGGAAGAAGACAAAACTCGTCACAACATTCACTAAATCTAAAATCTAATTCAGAAGGAGGCCCTTACTCTCTTTCATTCTATGAAGGCTGACAGAGATGAGGAAACTTCGAAAGGAAAGTTCAATGTAGCAGAAGTTGGTTCTTGAGGTTTTAGGGGGAAAGATATTAAATCTCTATTACATCAAGTGCAAGGTGAAGAAGCCTGCAAGTGCTGATGTAGAAGTTGCAACTAGAGGTTCAGAGGATTCAGATGGAATCACTGATGAAGGTGAGTCCATGAAACAACAGATGCTCAGTGTAGCTGAAACATCCTTCTAACAGAAAAAGATGACATCTCTGGCCTTCATAGCTAGGAGGGGGTGGGGGGTGTGAATATCTAGCTTCCAAACTTCAAAGAACAGACTGATTAAAGGGCTAATGCATCAGGGGGATGTTTTGTTGATGTCGATGCTCATTTTCCATCCTAAATATCCTAGTTGTTGGTATACTAGTTGATTCGGCCTGTGTTCTAGAAATGGAACAACACAGTCTAATGGCAGCACATCTTTTTAAAATCTGGTTTACTAAATATTTTAAGCTCATTGTTGAGATCTACTTCCCAGAAAGGGATTACTTTTAAAATGTCACTGACTTCTAACAATACACCTAGACACTCAAGAGCTCTGATGGAGATGTTCAAGGACATGGATGCTGTTTCTCTGCCTGACAACACAATATCTACTCTCTAGCCAACGAAGCAAGGGGGTCATTTTGACTTTCAAGTCTTAATGATTTAGGAAATACATTTTTGTAAAGCTATCATTTCCACACACATTGATTCCTCAGGTGGATCTAGACAATGTCAATAAAAAATTCTTCTTGAAAGCATTCTCTGTTCTTAGATGCCATTAAGCACCTCCTGGTTTGTGGGGCTAGCTAAAATACCAACATTAACAGGAGTTGCAAGAAACTGATGCTAAAACTTCATCACTGACTTTGAGGTGACTTCAAGACGTTAGTGGAGAAAGTTATTGCATTTGTAGTAGAGAGAAATGAAGAACTGGATTTAAGAGTGGAGACTGAAAATGCAGCTGAACTATTGTAATCTCTTGATAAAACGTTGAACAGATAAGTAGCTGTTTCTGACATATGAGCAAGTTTCTTTGGGTGGTGGGGTGTGGGGAGGAATGGGTTTTGGTCACAGCTGATGGTGCTTGGCTAGCTATTCCTGACTCTGCTTAGAGTGACCCCTGGCAATGCTCAAGGATCCATATATGGTACTGGAGATTTGAACAGGGTCAGCCACATGAAAGGCAAACACCCTCCCTCTGGTACTATCTCTCTGGCCTGAAAGTTTCTTGAGATGGTATTTATATCTTAAGATACTGTGAAACTTGTTAGAAATGATAACAAAGGGTTTAAAATAGTATCTGGGCTTAACTGATCTAGCAGCAGCAAGGGTTAAGAAGAATCATTCCAATTCTGAAAGAAGTTCGTCTGTAGTTAAAATCTATAAAACAGTATCACAGTTACAGAAAAATCTTTCATGAAATGAAGAGCTCATTGATGCAGCACACTGCACTGCCTTTTTTATTTTCAGGATTTACCAGTGCCACCTTAACCTTCCACCAGCTACCATCACTCTCAGCCAACACTGACAAGGTAAGACACTTCACCAGAAAAACGGATTATGATGCACCGAAGGCATATATGGTAATTAGCATATTTTTAGCAATCAATTGTTTTTTTAAGGCATCTACACTGTTCTTTTCTTAAGTTTTTTTGTTTTGTTTTGGGAGTGTCACACCCCATGGATATTCAGTGCTATTGTTTTATTAAGATATATGTTAAACATAAATTCTAGATACACCTGGAAACCCAAAAGTTTGTGTGACTTGTTTATAGTGACATTCACTTGACTGTATTGACTGGATATGAACCTACACTCTTGAGTTGTGCCAGCATAACTTCTGCTGTGGTAGATAAAGGCTTTGATTGTGTGGAATGAATCTATTAAGGCAGTGAGGAAAACATACCATGTCCTTTCTTGGAAGGAAAAAGAATAACTTGGGTTTCCAATATCTGCATGTCAGTATGTACCTTGAATACTGGCATTGACAGAAATGTGAATCCATTGCACAGGACTGTTCTCTTTAGCCCAGGGACTTCCTTAAGTGGAATTTAACACTCCCTCCCCAGCTGTAGGCAGACTCACAACCTTATGATCCTTCAGTTCACTTCTGTGCCCTCCTCCCTACAGTTTTAATACTCTCATTTTTCTGAGCAAGTTCTCTCCTCTGCAACTTACCTCCATGGCTAACATCTCATTCTGCAAGTCTCAGTTTAATGCAGGAAATCTGATCCCCACATTCCTGATCGATTTTATTAAGTGCATACTCCCCTTATTTTTCTCTTTACTTTTTAAGCATGAAAATATCTGAAATCATCCAGTTTGTCTTGTTTACAAGTGGAGTTGGGCTGGAGCTATAGCACAGCGGGTAGGGAGTTTGCCTTGCATGTGTCCGACCTGGGTTTGATTCCTCTGTTCCTCTTGGAGAGCCCGGCAAGCTACCAAGAATATCCCGCCCGCACTGCAGAACCTGGCATGCTCCCTGTGGTGTATATGATATGCCAAAAACAGTAACAACAGTCTCACAATGGAGACACTACTGGAGCCTGCTCAAGCAAATCGATGAACAACAGGAGGACAGTGACAGTGACAAATTGAGTATGTCCCTAAAAGAAGAAAACGTATCCCTCTGGTCACTTCTGCATCCATCCTGATGAAAACAGGACCTGGAGCATAGTAAGTGCATAGCTCCTCCCAGAATGAATGAATAAATGGAGATGATGTGGGGAAGAAAATGAGCCTGTATTTACTAAGTAGGGTTTATTTAGACTATATTTGGGTGTGGCTGAGTAGGAAAGAGGGAAAAACCATGGCATCACCAATAGTTCAGGAACACACGAGCCAGGAAGAACTGCTATGCCACTAAAAAGGCAGCCTCCCTGCACAGTTTAAGGGGAATTTGCACAGCTCACAAAGTGAGATGTCGGGTGATGCACAGGCAGCCCCATCTGAAGCATTCAGTTTGAAGCCTACGTTCTCTTGGCAGAAAATCTGTTGGAACAAGCATGATTTCAAGCATGACTATTTGCAGCGTCCTTTCCAAGGTCAGTCATCCACAGATTTCTTGATACATTCCCTTTCTTGACCATTAAGAGGGCAGGGCAACTTAAAATAGTGACTACTATTTTAAAAACTGCTGCTATCTATCTGAAAAAGTCTACGTAATCAATCCTTAATATCCAAGATGTTGATCTATCACCCAAAGACAATAAATTCCAACGTTTGATCTGGAAGGTACTGCTAGCCTGTGCTTTTAAAAGTCGAATTGGAGAGCTCACCAGATAGCTCAAAAGGCTGGAAGGTATGCTTTGCATGTGGGAACCTGGGGTATGATTCCCCAGCACTGCATGAGTCCCCCAAAACAAACAAACAAAAAAACCCAAAAATGTAGTGAGGCTTTGTGGAGTCAGAGATATAGATCAGTAAGAGAGCACTTGCCTGGAATGTGTGAGGCCCCAGTGGATCTTAGGAAGAGAAAAGGACAAGACAGGAAAGGGGGGCTGGAGCGATAGAACAGTGGGATAGGGCGTTTGCCTTGCATGTGGCCAACCCCGGGTTCAATTCCAGCATCCCGTATGGTCCCCCGAGCACTGCCAGGAGGGATTCCTGAATGCAGAGTCAGGAGTAATCCCTGTATCCCTGTGCATCAAGAAGTGTGACCCAAAAAAAAGACAGGAAAGGACCTGTCTGTGAAGTACTATTTTTGCCAAGCAATATTCAATCCTGTCATCTGCCCCACTTCCAAATTCAAGGCCCCCACTCGGTACTCAATCAATACTGGCTTCTATCAACCACTCACAAAACTGAAGAGCACCTGACCCAAGTCATTAAGCAGAGGCATTTCCCAAGCTAAGGATTTGGGGGTAACCTTCCCAAAGTCCAAGGAAGAAGAGAGGAAACAAAGACACAAGTTCCCAGGTTAACCTAAAATGACAATCCTGAAAGACTTAGGGGAACTGAATTACTAAGAGAAAAAAGAAAACCACAAAAGGATTACTCAAATTGCTCTTTCGTGGTGGGGGGAACCCCCAAAACCAGAATATAGACATTAAAGAGTTGCTGGATCAGCACTGGATAAAAATCATTACAATTTCCTAAATGGATTTAATGTGCCAGCCCTACAGAATGATAGGTAGAATGAAATAGAGAGAAAAGAAATTTGAGAGAAAAGAAATAGAGCCAGAAAACAAAATACAGCTGTGGCTAGTAGCCAGCCCCGCAAGGCCTGACAGGCCACAGGTGGCACCAAAGGAAAGCTGCAACTTGCAGCCGACAGCTGGTCCCACAGTCCACAGCTTGGACCACTGCTCACTCAGGAACCGGCCTCATCCCATGAGACGGCATCCTATGGGAGAGACAAGCCTCCTGGTTGCTACCAGGGAAACAGGCACAGATTATCTGCCTGTGAGGGCTAGGGAATGGGAGAGAGAGAGACAATGCAGTGAACGAAAGGAAGAGAATTTGGTTCTTTCAGAATTTGCCCCAATTATGGCGAAACAATTCCCCTAAAAAACATGCGTTTAGTACAAAAACTCCAGAATGGAGTCTAATATTTACTCTCATATCTATCACCCGTTTGGGAAAATATGAGAAGTATTTAATTTCTCGACAACGAGACACACGCAACATTTCCTGGTGTGCTAAATTTTACCTTCTGTTAACCAAAATGTTTTAAGACAACTTAATATGCCATGAGAATACATTTCAGGGGAGTCAGGGAGCTGCATACAAATACCAATCATTCCTAAAATAAACTTCTGTCTGCTTGCTCCTTAGTGAGTACCAGAAGCGGCCCAGTGCCTGGCATTTACCAGTGAAGCTGGTACAGAACCCCTCAGAAGAAAAAATGTAATAGTTTGCCAAGACAAAGGTTCCCACACCTGGCCCACACCAGACCTACCAGGAGAAAGTGGGGTTTTCCAGTTTATTCCTGTCACTACCCTGAAAGTCTGCTTTTCCTGATTTGTCACCCCCACCCTGATCCTAATTTGTCCCCGCCACCCACACATCCTACCAGCCCCTCCAGTGACTCCAATCCCAAGGCAGCCTGAGAGTTGCTAGTATCAGGCAATGGCAAATGTGGGTAGGCTGTGCTTAGGAACCCAGAAAAATCCAGCCTCATGGGCTGTTATACTGAAATGCCCAAAAGATCGTTAATTTAGCCTCTTTGGAGAGAATCCAGATGGTCCAAGATAGCCAAACCCCATACCCAAACTGGACTCCAAAGCAAAAGGCGTGCTCCACCCCACATTCTGGACATTGCTGCTAGCTGCCTGGCATTTCTGAGGAATTCTAGGACAGAAGTGCTGAGCATCTTCGTAGCCGAGCACAAGCAGCTGACTTGTCTTGCTGTGCATGTGTGCCCATGTTGGTGATGCTCATGAAGGGAAACTGGGACCAGCTAATGGTCTCGGTGAGTCAGAAGAAGCAAATAATAACACCTGTTTCATTCCTCAGTAAGAGCTCCAAGAAAGGATGCTGCACCAGCTTTCCACTTTGTTTGCTCATGGCTTATAGAACCTTTTATTTCTAGACAGTGACTCAGTTATTATTAAAACTTCCAGACCTTGGCTATTGGACCACTCTTGTTCTCCCAAAATCACTCTCTCCTTCTTGTACAGAAAGGGAAATTGGGCATAGCATCCGGCCACCAAAGAACAAGCCTCTCCTTAAAGTGGGAGGCAAATGTGATTATTTTATGATCAATGGAGTATGAGTAAAAGCAAATCAGACAAATTATAGACCCTCATGTCCCCAGGCCCTTCCCCCCAACCTCTTTCCTCCCTTAACATGGGTCATATAAAAGAGAGTAATAGTGGAGATGGCAGAGCAGCCAGGCAGAAGGAGCCTGTTCCCAAAAGAATTCAGCAGAAGAGAAGTGCTTATTCCAATGGACTCCAGAGCAAACTCACCCTAGTATCTAGTAATTGGGACTTTTGCTCAAATTTCTACACATGTATCCTAATGAGTCCTAATGCAAGGCTTTCTCTCCTACACAGAACTTGATAAAAACTGCTGATCAAGAATTCTTTCAAACCTTCATCTTCGAAGACAGTGCTGACAACTACAGAGAATAGCGAGTTACATCAGGAGACTCAAAAATATACTCCCGTTTTCACATTTTATTTTAAGTGATAGAGCCTCTTAAAATACAAGCTTTCCTCATTTGGTCAAGCAATGTCTTTACCTTTTGAAGTGAACTTTATATCAATACTTACCATGTAAATTATTCACAAGTTCTGGGACAAGTCTAGCATTACTTGACCAATGTTAATGCAGTTTCCTCTGACTGAAAGGTCATTCTTGACCTAGAAATTTCCTCACGATCATATACAAGCTTACAGGGAAAAGTGTCTCAATTCTGAAGAGCTTAAATGAGTTTTATTTTGTTTTCATGGGGAAGGGACAAGAAGGTTAGGCATACCTGACTGTGATCAAGTCATATTGCCGGTACTGTGCTTAGGGATCACTCCTGGTAGTGTCCAGGGGACCACATGTAGTGCAAGGGACCAAATCCAGGTCAAACACGTGCAAGGTAAGAGCCTACTTACTGGACTATTCCTCCACCCCTCACTTAGACTATTGTGATAGATGTGCCAATTTCCCCGCTAGCCTGCAGAATTCTTGATGGAATAACTGCATATTTGTTTTTGGTGTTTGGTTTTTGTTGTTGTTTGAATCACTCAATACTTCTATTACATGTATCTCAGTGTCTGGCACAGTCCCATCGCAATAAATGTTTGGAGACATAATGAATAAAACTATCAAATTGACTATGTTAATGTTATCTTGAGAGTCGCTTTTCAAATTGTTAAATAGCCAAAGGCAAAGCTTATGGTTTAAAGAAAGCTCCTGGTATATAATATAAGCGCAAGTAATCATTTCCCTTTAACCATGACACCTTAGTCTATTGAGCTAGGCCGAAAAGTCTTTCAAGGATAAAAGAGGAGCTCAAGATCCTTTGCGAGCATCAGCTCTCACTTATGAGGCATTGCACTTGGAGAAACACAATATTGTTCTTAATAGAAAAGGCAAGTAACACAATGAGAAATCTGAGCTGTCATATTTTTAAAGGATCAGGTTGCTTTGAAAACATATTCTACATTTAATTCCAAAGAAAAATACATATATTGAACATTGTTTTACAAAGATCCCTTAGATACCATTTAGAATCTACAATAATGTCTGAGGGGGAAAAAAAAAAATACACAGGCACACTGTCTAATAGGACCTGGGCCAGACACAATGGCCTGAAGCCCTCTCTGTTAAGGTGAAAATATTCCTTCAGACACCAAGGTTTGATCATAGTCACAATTCCCAAGCACAAGATAAACTGGGAACAAATCTATGCTCAGTGGCAACTCCCATCGCTGCTGCTTATGGCTCAACACAGAACTGAGCAAAAGTCTAAGAAAAGATTAAAGAAAGTATAGAAAATGAAATAATTCCACTATCAAAGAATGCCATGTAGTTTAGGGAAGCTACTGTGAATGTTAAGAAGTTCTTTTTAATTCCATTAACCTTTTAACCTGGAATCTCTGAGAAATAAAGCATTCTCAATCTCACCTCATTAAAAATGTAGGGACCATCACCACCCTTTGTTTTAGATAACAATTTATATTCGCTGACTTACAGGGGGAACATGAGCCAGCCAGGGGCACAGCAAGCCCTGGACATTCCAGTCCTCTAAAGTCTAACCCAGACTTTTCTCCATCACAATCAGTCCATTCCTTTAAAATCTGCATAAAATAACAGAAGACCTGAGCATGGTGAGTAAGCCCCAACACACACACACACGCACGCACACACACACACTCACACATACACACACAGATTCTAGGCAAAATTTACAATGAGATTTATTTGCTGTAGTAGGTCCTTGCAATTCAGAAATATATGAAGCTTCAGGAAATCCATTCTACATAACATGCATAATGAATGAAGAGAACCATCACATATAACTACATCAATCAAGTATAAGTCTACATGTTAAATCCTAAACAAAAATAAGAACAAAGCATCTGCAGACATTTCTCACTTCATAATTAAAATCTTTGATTTTTCTAATTTTGGAGGTAATTTCGACAAAACTGTATTCTAACATAAGTGGATGTTTAAAAAATTAAAATGGTTATAACACAATGTCGAGACTAAAATTAAGTGATCAATTCAGAAATCCTCAAAAATTAAAAAGTTTCCACGTATTGATTTTCTAAGTAAAGTTTAAAACACTGAGGGCATTAAATTAAAGATTAGCAAGGACTTATTCATGCTCCATTATCTGCTAATTCAGATTCAAGCATTCTCTTGGTGAAGGAGACTTGAGCCACCAGTTCAAGAACCTGAAAAAAAACCAACAACTGACAGAAATATTCCAGTACTGAAGGTGTTTTCAGAGGTTGACAGCCGCCTCTCCAAGAACACCAATACCAGCTGTGTTCTGGAGACACTTGAGATCAGAGACCATGAAAATCAAGTAGATAAATGACCTTTCCAGCCACAGTCACTAATAAAATACACCTGGACCATAATAGCCTGAGCAAATCACTTAGACTACAGGAAAAAAAACTAGTTATTCATAATAGTAAAACAGGTCACAAATCCCTTATTTTTTTTTTAAACTGGCTATTTGGAGAAAAGCTACCCGTGATGTATTCGATATGCCAAACACAGTACAAGTCTCACAATGGAGACGTTACTGGGCCTGCTCACGCAAATCGACGAACAACGGGAGGACAGTGCTGTACAGTGCTATCTGGAGAAAGAATCTGGAATGGGCTGAATCCTGGACCACAGTATACCACCTAACATCAGGTGAGGCATCCAAGTTCACAAAAGGTACTTTAGGAGAGCCTTGCCCACTGCCAACAGTGAGGACAGAGTTGAGGTTCTTTTGCAGAAGCAGGCAGTAAGGGACAAGGTAGAGGAACCATAGTACATGAGCAGGGTGCTGGCCTTGCCAGCTGCAAACCAAGGAATCCCATATGATCTCCTGTAAACTGCCACAGGAGTCAGCCCTGCCCCTCCCCAAAATAAGAGGGCGGGCACAGGCCTCTGATAGATCATACTACACACTCTAATTTGCATATGAAGTCCAACCCAACGACATTATTTACATAAAATGATGACATCCTTTTTTTGGTGTGCCCATATCACTTATCACTTAACTTCCCGTTAGTCGTCGATTTGCTCGAGCGGGCGCCAGTAACGTCTCCATTTGTCCCTGTCGCGTGCTAGTGTAGCCCAATGGCATCTCTTCGCTCCGGGAACATGGAGGGCCTCAAACCGATCGTTCATGATCTTGACAAAGAAGTCTGACCATCTGGTAGGTGGGCGGCCACGCGGTCTCTTGACATCCCGTGGAATCCAATCAGTAACAGCTCTAGTCCAACGGTCGTCTTTAAATCTCATTACGTGACCAGCCCATCTGATTTTCGACACCTTGGCATATGAGACAGCGTCCCTGATCCTTGATCGTCGACAGATGTCAGAACTCCGGATTCGTTCTCTCATTTGAGTGAAACGTGATATTCCAAGCATAGCTCTTTCTATTCTTCTTTGGGAGACCTGAATGGCGTTCTCATCTTGTTTGCGTAGGGCCCAGGTCTCTGAGGCATATGTTAATGCAGGAAGAACAGTGGAATCAAAGAGATGTGCCCGGAGCTGGAGGTTCTTCGTCCTCTTAGCTATTTCTTCGACGTTCTTGAAGGCGTTCCAAGCCGCTCTCTTCCTCCTGCGCAGCTCGGGTGCCAGGTCATTTGTCATGTTGACCTCTCGACCTAGGTACACATAGCTGTTGCATTCGGAGATGGTCGTTCCATTGAGAGCGAATGTATGATTTGGTCATGACACATCACCTCACACCTTCACTTGCATACAGAACCAGACTGGCTATTACTATCAGATTATTGGATAGGTATAACCAATCAGATAAGAGGAAAAAAAACAAGGGGCGGGGATAATGTGTATAAACTAAGTCACTGTACAGAGGAATATTCTCCTTCCCCTGCCCACTTTTTCCTAGAGATATGCCTACATGAGCTGTTAAATCCGGAGCTTTAAATAAAAGAACACTGTAACACAGCATACTTATTGTGGTCCTTAATGCTAATTTTAAACTGCCACAAACACACAGAGCGAGCAGGTGGTGACCTACTGTAACAGAGGAAACAAAATAAAAATTTCAGAACCTGCTTACTGATTTAAATAAAACTACACTCTCCATTAGCAGATAAAGCTCTTTGAGAGGTGGGTGAGATTCATGATGATAAAAAACAAAACTCATGGGTTTTAAGCATTTCAGATCCATTATTTATTTCATGGGCTGGAGTGATAGCACAGCGGCTAGGGTGTTTGCCTTGTATGTGGCCAACCCGGGTTCAATTCCTCCGCTCCTCTCAGAGAGCCCAACAAGCTACTGAGAGTATCTTGCCCGCACAGCAAAGCCTGGCAAGCTACCCGTGACGTATTCGATATGCCAAAAACAGTAACAATAAGTCTCACAATTTGTTGTGAGATGTTACTGGTGCCCGCTCGAGCAAATCGATGAACAACGGGAGGACAGTGCTACAGTGCTGCTATTTATTTCATAGCCTATAAGCAATAAATTAAACTGATTCAAGCATTTATTAGTATTGCACGGAACTCAGAGAGGAAGCTGCTGACCAACACAGGGAGACCCTAAGAGGTAACATTAGTACCTGCCAGAGAACACAGCTGTTACTACTCAAGACTGTGGTTAGAAGGATCGATCCAGAACCAGTGTAGAACATCACAATGGAAGTGGGATTACTGTCAGAAGGCACTGTTTTCTGGACCTCTCCACACACAGCATTCTACTCACCAAACACTGAAGTAGAATCAAAGCTTAAAGTCATCACTGTAGACAGCTCTGAGAAGAAATGTAGTAACTTTCCAGAAGTTAGCACAACATATGTTTATTTAGGAATACATATCTACATAGCATGCGCAAGGAAATGAATTCAACAGATAGCAAAGAACTTCAGAGAGGCAATGTCTCACCTCTTTTTCCTTCCTAACATTTAAAGAGATAGAAAAAAAGAAGCAAATGCAAACTGTCACTGGCAGAGCTTCTTGTTTAAGGTGCACAGAATGATTCAAGAGCAACTCAAGGTTTTCAACAAATGCCTATTCATTAACCCAGTAGGAGGTGCGGCACCATCTGGCACTGTCGTCCTGTCCAGCAGAAGATATATTGCTCAGGACCAATTCAGAGCAGCAAGCAAGTTTATTTTTACCCTTTTAAAATTTCATGCACAAAACTACAAGGACATAAATGCTGCATTAGGCAGGCTGGGGAGACTAAAGGAGAATGGAAAATGGGATCCAAAAATGGGATCAGGCAGAAACCAGCTTTCATCACGGTTGATTAAATAACTCCCTCCCGACAATCAAGAATCCTAGCAAACCACAGAGCGTCTCAGCTAGAAACTCTGAGAAACCACAGGACAAGGAAGGGAGAGAAGGAGAAACAATCCTGCATTCACTGATGTAAAAAGGCTTAGAGGGGTTCACAGTCAAGCTGGGGCCCTAGAGTCCAGCAGGGCAGAAGCACATCACAGCCTGGACCCAAAGTCAGGAAGCACAGAGGGAAAGACAGCCAATTCCTGGATCCTGCAAATATCTATAAGCAGGGCGGGCTCTGCTGGAGTCTGCCTCTGGGGCTAGCTCTTTGAATCGCAGGAAACCAATCAGAATCTCCCTTTTCCAAGTGAAGTGACTACTCCTTTTTCTAATATAAAATACATGTTCAAAATAAAAAATATGCTCAGTGCCCGAGAGCACAAAACAATCAGACAATCCACTCCCTGCTGGCATCTCTCCTGCTAAGATTTTGACACATTTCATATATTTTACATATATTTAGTATATTTCATACTTAGTACATTTCAGAACAAATAGCAAAATACGTGTACAAACACACACACTGTCTACTATACTACTATGTATCATAAAAGCACTATTTTTATTTATTTACTTTTCTGTTAGATTGCTTTTAGTTTTTTAGAAAGTTTTATTGGATCACTGTGAGATACAATTACAAACTTGCATGACCACGCTTCAGTCACACAATGTTCAAACACCCATCCCTCCACCAGTGCGCACCACCAGTGTTCCCAGTGTCTAAAAATACTATTTAGTATTTTCAGTATTTAGTGTTTTAGTATTGCTATTAAAAATACTACCACCCCTAAGAGTGATAGCACAGTGTGTAGGGCGTTTGCCTTGCATGCGGCCAACATGGCCGACCCGAGTTCGATTCCTCCGCCCCTCTCGGAGAGCCCGGCCAGCTACCGAGAGTATTCGATATGCCAGACACAGTAACAGCAAAGTCTCCAATGGAGACGTTACTGGGCCCGCTCGAGCAAATCGACGATCAACGGGAGGGCCTTTACCTTTACCTTTACCTTAATACTTAAATTTAGTAATAGGTAGTAAACTCAGGGCCTTATATATGCATTCTACCACTGAATTAAATCCCCCCGCCCCGAGCCCTTACACTTACTTTCTTATAGCATGCTTTTTTTTATATTATCACATTTTAAACAATTTTATATGATAACAGCTGTCAATCACGATTTAAAGGCACTACACATCTCTATCACGTTTTACCAAATAATCATACAGCAGTAGGTTTTAATTTTTCCATTATAAAAAGTAGCACAATAACAAACTGTCTTTCTGACAGTTTGCAATTTCATATTTTCCCTTAGAATAAAGTACTTATTAAATCAACAAGAGGATTTTAAAGATTCAACATCATAATATTCCCACATGTTATACCTGAAATGTGATACCAATTTCTATTTCCCACTCACATGGTATAGAAATACCCATATATACCACCCTCTCACCAAGTTTCTAGGTTTTACTATTACTTAAAAGTATTTTCCAATCAGACAGGCAAAAACGAGTTTTACTGATCAAAACCACTGACCAGCCACTGTCTATGTGCCTGGCATTGTTTTAAGGGATATATATGCTGAAGTGGGACTGTAATTCTTAACGCCTATCATCTGGATGGGAAAAACAGACACAGAAGGTAAACGGGCATAGCAGATAAGAGGAGTTGGGAGCCAGCAACAACTTGTTCCACAATCCAGGCTCTAAACCACTGCACACCCAGCTGGGGAACAAAGACGAAGTGATAAGACTAACAACAGAGAGCTGGGGAGAAAGCTCTCAAAGCGCTGGAGACTTGAATCTCTCAAAGGTTCGGTCCCAGCATCACGTGTTCTCGTAAGCACAGTGGTGAGCATGCCAGGAGTAGTGGCCCCACCATTGGGTGCGGATTCAAAACAAATATGAGTAACTATCAGAAGGAACACTAATAAAAATTCGTGCCAAGGTCATTCTAACCTTTATTTACATGTTCAAAATCACCAATAGTGCCATAGCCCTATAAAGTGATGGGCAAATTCTAATTCTGGCAAACCAGAGCTTAAAATACACTATCAACTCTCCGCATAAAAAACTGAGCTGGGTTTCCTCTATTTTTCTACTCCAAAGGTGTGAGTCTACTTCCAAAGGCAAGAGTTTACTTGCTTCCTTGTGTAGCACTGGTCTCCTGTTGTTCATCAATTTGCGAGAGGGCACCAGTTAATGTCTCCATTGTGAAACTTGTTGTTGCTGTTTTTGGCATATTGAACGTCACAGGTAGCTTGCCAGGCTTTGCTGTGCAGGCGAGATAGTCTCAGTAGTTTTCCAGGCAATCCAAGAGGGGCGAAAAGGACCAGTGGGATGATAGTACAGCCCATAGGTGCACTGCATGGACCTAGCAGGATTTGCTCCCCGGTATACCCCATATGGTTTTCTGGGCACTGCTGGGAGTGATCTCTGGGTGCAGTCAGGAGTAAGCCCTCAACAATGCTGGGGTTGCGAGCAAACCAAAAAAAGAGCCTGGAATGAGGTAGTTCCATTTTGGGTGTATTATTCAAAGAATTGAAAGTAAGGACTGAGAGGGAGCACTCCCAATTTGCGTCAGAGTTAATCCCAATCACCAAAGGCAGAAGCAATCGAAGGGCCCACTAACTGATAAATAAAGAAAGAAAATGTGGTACAGAGGTCAGAGTGATAATACAGTGGGTAAGGCATTTGCCTTGCATATGGCTGGCCCAGTTTTATTCCCAGCATCCCATATGCTCCCCCAAGCACTGCCAGGAATAATTTCTGAGTACAGAGCCAGTAGTATCCCTTGAGCATTGCCACATATGACCCAAAAAGGCAAAAAAAATGATATAAATATATATATATATGAGGATTCTTAGGCCTTACAAAAGCATGAACATGAGAAAATGAGCTAAGTGAGAAAAGTCATACATAAAAAGGACAACCATCACTGAATTCTACTTAGGTGAGGTTCCTTGAAAAGGGACACGTTTTGAGACAGGAAATAAAAGAATGGCTGCCAAAGATTGGTTCTGGAAAGAATGGGAAGCTGGTATATGGGCACAGATTTTTAGGTGGGAAGATGAAAAAGATCTGGGGAAGACTGGTAATGAGGGGAGCACAGCAACGTGACTGCTCTTGGTGCCACTGTGCTGGAGGCTTTAAAATGTTGAAAAAAGATTGCTTAATGTTACCTATTTCAGCACATTAAAAAAACAATCAGGATTGCAGAGTCAGTATGGCAGGGGAGGACTTGCCTTGCATGCATTTGACCTGGGTTCAATTCCCGGCACCACATATGAGCCCCAAAGCCCTTCCCTAAGCACACAGCCAGAAGTAAGCCCTGAGCACAGCTGGGTGTACCTCTCAACCCCTCAAAAGATATTTGGAAAGTAAGGGTTTTCAGTGAACTTTGTATTTAGTTCAACCACTTGGGTTCCCAGCCAGAACCTCGCAAACCTTTCTGAGTTGTGCCACACAATAGAAGCTGGAGTGAAAGACAGGAGCAAAGGTTGAGAGAAAAATGGAAATTCTGGCAACACTCAGCCTTCAATTGCTGGGACCAAAGTGTACTATGATGCTCAAGTAAATGTGCAGGTTTAAATAGACAGGGAAGAAAAGAAAATCAGAGGGATGGAGTGGCTATAGGAATCAAAGAAATAGGAAAATCAGTGAGCATTCACTAACAACTACCGAGAAAGACAAGGAAAACCATATGTGAAGGATTATCACAAGCCTGCAGATCACCAAATCTCAGGTCATTAGGGGACAAGAAAAGTGAGTGGTGGGTCCAGGAAAAGAGTTCAAAAGACTGGAGCACATGTCTTACTTGTTTGAGGCCCTGAATTTGAGATCCAACACCTCAGGACCACCAAGTACCACTGAGTGTAGTACTGGTGGCCCTCAGTAGCATTGGGCAAAAATATCGCCACATTGCCAGGCCCAAGCGTGTCTGAAGAGTGGCACCAGGAGTGGCATCCAGGCCCCTGAGCACTGTCTGGGAGGCACAAATAAATAAATAAGAAGAAAGGGCATAAGAGGCAGAAAAACTGCCCATCCACAAGCCAGAACCCCGTGTCCCTGTAGGTATAGGTTATACACTCAGTTGAGCTACCTCTGTAAAAGCCAGAAATAAAGTTAGCAAGTTGTGGTCTTGAAAGCATCACAGAATTAGAATCTTCTCAGAGTCCCATTTTTTTTTTCTTAAAGACTCAGATTCAGAAATGCTGTCTTTGTGACTTATTTAATAGGTCACTATAAAATCCTCCAAGACAGCTTAATTCATAGTGAGGCTAAATAAGGTTGCTCTCCAGAAAGGAGAACTAGGAACATCAAGGTTAATAACATGTCACTGCCTAATCATAAACCCAACCTGACACTGGCTTATAAGCAACACCACCCTGAGAAGCACTGGGATTCTCCCAGGATACCACCTTGTATCTTGCTACCTCAAGTCTAATTCCTTACAGAATAAGAAAAAAAAAAACTTGACCAGCCTTGTCCCTCGTTTCTGAAAGGGGAAACTCAAAATCCTGGAAATTTTCTGAGGGATAGAAGTGTCTGTCACTCAAGAGTTCTATGGATCATGCCAGACTTGATGCTACCTGATGGATAATTCCAGCTGGAGGCTGATCACCCCAAGGAGCAACCATTGCACTGCATGATGGAGGCTCTGAGCCCACACAATCTCGGCGAGAGAAAAGGGAGCCCCAGAAACTGAGTTTCTCCACATAGCCAATGATTCCATTGGTAAGGTACAGGTCACAGAGTCACATGAAAATCCTGGACAGTAAGTTCAGTGGTGCTTTGTTGGTGAATATGGTACATGCCAGGGAGGGGACAAAGCCTAATCCCCAGGGGGAGGTCACAGAAACTCACCTTATGACCCTCTCAGATCTCCAGATCTGTCACTCTATTTGAAAGGTCCTGATCAAACTAGGGGGTTCCCATGGTTCCCTTAAATATATTTATAAGCAGAACACTGTTGAGTTCTGTGAGTCATTCGGTTAAATTATGCAACCTGAGGGGATTATGGGAAGTCCCTGGATTTGTAGCCAGCCAGACATAAAGGTTAGGAGCCTGCTGACCCAGCTTGGCACCTGAAATGGGGGCTGTTTTGTTGGGGATTATACCCTGTCACTTCCAGGATCTATGCAAATTCCTGCTGGTTAGGATCAGAATTGAATGACAGTGGCTCCCTCAGAATTCTTCCCTTGCATGCATGTATGCCTGTGTGCATGCATGTATGTGTGCATGCATGCACAGGAGCACACACACACACACACACACACACACGCACACACACACACACAGTTGCCCTTCACTCAAACACTTCATTGGTTCAACACACAGGCTAACGAGCCAATTTTTATCTGCTGAAATCTATACCCACTGTGAATGACAATCCCTTCCACTACCCTTTTCAACAATCACTCATGAACACACTTTAAGAGTATTCGCAACCTTGACAGGGTTCTAAGACTGTCCATGTGTAGGAACTTACTCCTGAAAGCCACTCTCTAGGGGAGAGCTGGTCACTGGTTTCCCTTTCTAGATGAGTACAAAAGGTAAAGTGAGTAATGAACATGCCAAGGTAGCAAGAATGTGTCTGGATTCAACATAGGCTTTCAGGTCTTGCACCTCCCTTTCAGTCTCAACTCTGGAAAAAAAAACCTTCCCATCTGCTCCCATTCTTCAGTCTCAGAAAGGGTGCAGGCTTATCTCCACAAGAATGTGTGCTTTCTGATGACAAAACGTCCAGCTTTAACTATCCCTCAGGAAAACTAATTTGAAAAACACTGATAACACTGGGAGAGATGAACTACTTCTCTGAAAGTCATCTTCAACAAAAACACCAATTAGCAGCTGCATGGTACTAGATGTAAGTGAAAGTGACAAATTTCACTGCAGTAAATGGAGAGATTCAAAGTTGCCCCTCTTTATTATCCTCCCTGTCTCCATAGACAGAGCCTCTCTGCAGCTGATACAAGTTCCCTCTCCCCCTTCCCATTCTTATTTAAACTCTTTGCTGTTAAACACTTCTCACTTTTTAAGAATTGGTATTGCAGTTTTCAGGGTTGCGATGAAAGCCTTCAGCAGCCATCGTAGTGATTTTTCAAATGATGCAAGAAGGATGCCAGCTGATGGTGCTTCATTGCACAAATTCCTTCCATAAGCATTGTGAGCATTCACTACATGCTGGGGGCATAGTATTCAGTGCTGAGGTCTGTGCTCTCAGGACGTGGCAATCAATTCAAGAGAGCCTTGCATGCCCTCATAGCACCTACCAGTCTGCAGAATCCATAGTCAGAGGCTTGATTGACTGACAGGTGAACTTACGAGAGGTGTATATAGACCAAGGATAAACAAACACAGCCTGTTAATGCCACAGAAAAGGCGGCATTAATTTCCAGGTGATACCACCACGGCAGGACAGAGGCTGGCAGGCTCTGTATTTTGTGTAAAGCTTTCCAGAGAAGTGACACCTCCTGCATGGATGCCATCATCCTAGGACTCTTCAGAGATCCCTGATCTCTTTATAGCTCGCAGGAGTGAGCCCATTTCCCATGTCCCCAGGCTGGAGCAGAATGTTCCATGATGACCAAACACCACCACCAACAATCTATCAATGCACACCAGATATTACTGGCCTCAGCTGTAGACAGTGCACACAGATTGCACCCCTCTCTTTCACTTAAGGACAGGCTAGGCTGGCAATGGGGGCAGTGTGTGGGGATCAGTCACTTCTTTCATTCTGCCTCCCCAGTGACTGTGCTGTGAGCCAGGGTCCCAGGCCAGCAACATGCCTCTTCATGGGACGACAGTTCTCAAACTCATCAGAAAGGTCTGCTGACATCATGGACCACTGGGATACCACAGCCGCCTACGCCCTGGGGTCCCTTCAAAGTAGGAGCACTGTGAGGACTCCGTGCAGACTGTGGACAAAGGCCACCTCAGAAGAGCACAGAAAAGAAAAATGTTGTGCTTCGACGTTGCTATAAACATTTCTTTTCTTCCTTAGTTCTTCATTTCATCCCCTGACACTCACTAGCAAATAAGTGATTGCAGAACACCTGAGCCTGCTACCAAATAAAGCCTAAATGTAGACAAACTCAATCACCCCCCCCCAATTTTTTCAGGGACCTGAAGATGAACCCCACTATATGATTTTAGGGTCCTAGGGGTCCTGAAGTCCCTGAGGACGTATATCTCCCCAAACTAGTGCAGAAATGAAGTCAGGTAGACAACACAGGGCCTTTATTGGGCAGTTCAGCCATCCTGCAAAAGTGACAGCTCCCTTAACGGTAAGTAATTACCTTTAATGACAATGCATTTTTTTAAGCTCTTTCTTTCTTTCTTTCTTTCTTTCTTTCTTTCTTCCTTTCTTTTCTTTTTCATTTATTCATTCTTTCTCCCATCCTTCTTTCTCTTTATCCCTTCCTTTCTCCCTCCCTCCCTTCCTTCCATCCTTCCTTCCCTCCTTCCTTCCTTCCTTCCTTCCTTCCTTCCTTCCTTCCTTCCTTCCCTGATATTTTCCTGAATCTGCAATCAACCAAGTACTCAACATAACTGCCAGATATTTTCTGAGATAAACATCATCATCAACAGCTTCTCATCCAAGAAGTATTCCTATCTGAAAAATAAGAGGGTAGGGACAAGGTGGAGTTGAGACCCAGAGGTCTTATCCTCCGTCTTCTGGGACTCTCTTGGACCTGAACACAAAGGATAAGGCTTCTCCTCTTACACTGAGGTCTTACTGCAAACAACTGCAGTGCCAGGAAAACCTTCTTTGCCTCTGAAACACTCTCCTCAAAGGTCAGCTGGCCTTGTCTGCCTTCCTTGCAAACATTATTGAACATTTTGTCGAGCATTAAGTATGCGATGCAAAACAGGCTTGATCCCTCGATTTAAGCAAGGGATGGAGAATATCTGATGCACAGGGCTGTATAAGGGACAATGAAACCATGTGATCTGGCCCTGGGACTTCTTGTGAGTTGCTCAGAACCCATCTGCCTATATTATTATATGATATGTAAATGATGTCATAAATAGGTGTCACAAATGACACCTAACAGGAAAATGCTTCCCCAGTAGAGAGACATACATAAATAATTATAATATGAAAGTTAGATCTATTCTCTGTTGCTCAATAAGAATTTGTTGACAGGGGTATGATGCCGCCTTCAGGTCACTTTGTACCTGTGAGGCAAGTGCATCAGCAGCCTGATGGCACCGTGAGGCTTTCAGATACCCCAAAATTGCTGCTGTGCCTTTGGCCAGACCCCAAAAACTTGGGGCAAAGTTTACCAAGAAAGTAAACGGCCAAAAGTTAGGTATGTGGGAGACACACCCACAAACCACCTTCAGCTCAGCTATATAATCGGAGGCATGGCCTCTCTGGTTCCTGATTGAGCTGCTTAACGGCCATGATCCCAGAGACTCAGAAACGAATCTTAGAACCCAAAGGCTTTTGGCAAAAATGCGTCCTGTTCCTGCAGTAGGTTACTGGTTCTGGGCCAACCCAGGTGGGAATAGGTGTCATGCCTTGGCCTGTTCCCCCTGGCGGCCCGCTGACCACCATCCTCCAGAGACTACTGGACAGTCAGGTTTGGTCCTGCAGTGACGAGACACGCGGGGCCTCACCAGATGGGGATGGAACCAGTCCTTTCCTCCCCATTCCAGCAAGACCCCGAGTCGCCACCTACTAAAGGCCTCTCTGGCTCCTGATTAAGCTAATTAACTGTCATGTTCCCAGAGACTCAGAAACAAATCTCGATACTCAGTGGCTTTTGGCAGAAATGCATCTGGACCACATACAAGGTGGCCGCCGCCTCAGAGCTTCTTGTAAAGCCAGGAATGAGCCAGCATTGACGGGGCAACTGCAGTCTCATGGGAAGGGGGGCAGTACCGGCTTGTCCTTCTCGCCCTACCAAGGTCACAAGTTGCCCCCCACAAGTGGCTCTCTGGCATGGCCATGGCTCCAGAGGCAAAAGGACTTAATCCAGAGTCTGGCAGCTTGTGGCAGAAAAGTGAATGGACCATGCATTAAACTACGGTGCCATGCCTCACCGGGAGGGAAAGGGTGTTGCTCCCTTCCGCCTCCCCCCACCCCCTCAGCAGCAAGGTGGCCGCTGCCTCAGAGCTTATAAGAAAGTCAGGTATGAGCCAGCAGTGACGGGGCAACTGCAGTCTCATGGGAAGGGGGGGCGGTACCAGCACATCCTTCACGCCCTATCGAGGTCATGAGTTGCCCACCATAAGCGACTCTCCGGCACAGCCATGGCTCCAGAGGCAAAAGGACTAATCCAGAGCCTGCCAGCATGCGGCAGAAAAGTGAATGGGCCATGCATTAAACTATGGCACCATGCCTCCCCAGGAGGCAAAGGGTGTTGCTCCCTTCCGCCTTTTTCCCAACCAGCAGCAAGGTGGCCGCCGCCTCAGAGCTTATTGAAAACCAGGTATGAGCCAGCGGTGACAGGGCAAATGCAGTCTCATGGGAAGGGGGACGGTACCAGCTCGTCCTTCACACCTTACCGAGGTCAAAAGTTGCCCCCCACGAACGGCTCTCTGGCACAGCCATAATACCAGACACACAGAAACCAATCTCATAATTATCTGGCTCTTTGGAGAAATCCAAAATTGCAAGGCTGCTATTGCTTTCACACAAGATTATATGATTCTCATAACCAGGTATAGAAAATAAAGTATTTCACAATGCCTTTTCAGCAATTCTGATTGTTGGGGGGGAAATCCTAAACAATAATGGCGCAACTTTTGTTGAAATAATGAATGTAATCAATGTAGAGAAGAGTTAAGTGGAAATCATCTGCCTCACAGGCACTGGGAGGGGTGGGAGGAGGGTATATTGAGTACTGGTGAAGGGAGAGGTGTTTGATCATTGTATAACCGAGATTTAAACCTGAAAGCTTAGTAACTTTTCCCACAGTGATTCAATAAATAAATATAAGAAGAAAAATAAATAAATAAAATTACAAAAAAAAAGAATTTGTTGAGCATCTACTATGTGCAGGATATTCTTTGGGATGCTGGACATCCACAGTGGTATGAAAACACACAAGTTTGTGACAAACTCCAAATCACAAGAATATCGAAGGAATACCTCTCATCCTCTAGTCGGGAAGATAAAAGACAGCTTCTCTGAAGAAAACTAAACCAAGTAACACAGGACAGGGCTTAAAGAAGGAAAGCAAAAGGAGACTCCTATGACAAGAGAGGGTTCTGAGCATGCCACAGAGGCATCAAGAGCAGCAACATTCATTAAAGGGCACCATGTCCTCATATGCCAGGTTTAGAATGAGAAGTAGAGGAAGGTGTGAAAGGAGAGCTTGGAGTGGAGATGCACTGAGGTGGTGACCAAGGTCTTAAATGCCACAGCAAGATTTAAGGCTCCCTATAGCTGAAGAGTAATTTTGAGGGGCCTCAAGCCTAGCGGTGAAATATGATTCCTATCTCAGATATAATATAAACTTTGGTTTGCTTTTTGGGAAGGGATCACACCTGCAGTGCTTAGGGCTTACTCCTGGCTCTTCACTTAAGGATCACTCCCAGTGGCCTCAGGGACTACAAAGGATGCCGAGCATTGAACTCAGGTCAGCCAAGGCAAGTGACACACCAGCTGTAGTCTCCGGCCCTAGTAAAAACTAGTTGTAGGTTTGGTTTTGTTTTTTGTTCCTTTTTGGGTCACACCCGGCGATGAACAGGTGTTACTCCTGGCTCTGCACTCAGGAGTTACTCCTGGCGGTGCTCAGGGGACATATGAGATGCTGGGAATCGAACCCGGGTCAGTCGTGTGCAAGGCAAACGCCCTACCAGCTGTACTATGGCTCCCAGCCTCTAAAAACCAGTTATTTGCAATTTTCTATCTCGGAGGCTTAGAAATGGAAAAAAATTAAAAACGTAAAACACAATCACACAACCCTGGCAGACTTAGCAACAGGATGCAAATAAGTTCCTAAGAATAAGACATATAAGATTCTTTCCTCTTCGATTTAGAGAAGATAGCTAGGAATCACTGAAGAAGAAGAGAGAATATCCTTTACAGACGTGAACATTAAGTGAGGTTGAGAAGAGAGCCCAAAGGGTTAGTGCACATGCTTTAAATGCAGGAGGTCAGGTTCAATCCCCAGTACCGCATGGGGATTGAACCAAGTACCCCCAAATACCTCCAGTAGCGATCCCTGTGCACCAAGCTGGGAGTAGCCCCTGAGCACTATAGAATGTGCCCTAAAACAAAATAAAAAATTAGCAAAAACAGCATCCTGGAGAACAACGTCTCTGACTTAGAAATTCTGCTGATACTGTTCCTTTCATCTCTGTAGGAACCAACAGAAGCTGTGTGCCACGTGCCTTCCTAGTCCCACACAATTCACAGCCACAGAACACCTCAGTAGGGGCCATAGCAGGCTCCTGTGCAGCTCACCATGAACGAGCCAGCCTCAAACAGATCCAAAAAGAGGAGCCCATGTTCTCCCCTCAGAGGACGGTTGGAACAAAGTCTACTGTATCCTAAATGACAGCTTCAAGTTAATTTAACAGTCCAGTATTCCCGAGGGCCTGCAAAACTGAATATGGAATTTCCCCATAATGTGAAGGGCAATCTCAGATTTTCGTTTCATCTACTTAAACATCCCATCTGTTCAGTCCCTACAGACCAGACACTCCTATTACTTGGGAAATGGTATTCTGAATATGGTACATGATGTGATAAGATTGTACTGCACAGCAATCATTTTTAACCTGAATCCAATTATCAGCTTCTGTAAAGTATTAGAAGTGTATTGACCATACTATAAGCCTATAAACTACTCTAGTTTCCAATGAACTGGATTGCTTCGATAGATACACAAACTCCAGTTTCATTCCTATAAAATTAATTATCTGCTTTTGGAATAAAAGTCTCCAGATGATAACTCATATCATAAGTGGATAAGTTGTGGTCTACTTGAACCAAGAGAGTGTATTAAATGTGTCTTACAGACCTCTGTCGCTGAGGCTGAGGTCACAAGCAGAACAGATTGGCAATGTTTACAATTTTACCACTTGAAGTTGCTTAAGAGGCTGAACTTCGCATTTTGGGAGATTTTGAAAGTTTCCAGTCAGAACTAAACCTGAAAAATGGGTTTTAAGAATAAGTGTCCCTTTATGTACTATACAAATAATCCCATGTTCATAACATTCAAAAGGAAACAAAATAGTACAATACAATAAGTGGTCAGGTCAGTGACTATACTTGGGATGCAAATGAATGGAGACCAGGAAGAGGTACAAGCAAGCTCCTGGGTGCTGCTCATCTCATGTTTTGTTTTTGAGCTACGGTTACACAGGTGGGCTTGGCTGTGACAATTCATCATGCAGTACACGAATAATGTGTGTACCATTCTCGAGACATCAATCAATAAAAAGTGTTCAAACAGTAGAAAGAGTAGGAACAATGTCTCTATAGTCTTACAGAGAGCACAATAAGCCAAAGCTTCAATCCTGTTGTAGCACGTTAAAGAACCACAATTATCCATGGACAGAAACTAGATGAACCGAAAGAACACATTGTTTTCCTAGGTCTGCTTACATTCTCTTTTATTAATTTTTTTCTTAAAGATCTCAACCATGGTAACAGCAGCCTACCTGGCATAGAGCACACACAAGACAAAGGACCATTTAATATCCCCTCCCTACATATGAAGTAACAAGCAGCAAATATCAAGATCACTAAATCGCCGTACCATTTTTTAGTCTTAAAAGCACCATTGAAAACATGAGAACCAAGCTTTAACAACTATACTTCAAAGGCTCTCTGTCAAGATGACAGGCTTTGGGGTGGAGAGGAGTGTGGGGGGTG